>NW_016161118.1:41434-55241 GCF_001687245.7 Rhagoletis zephyria
TGTTCTTCGCCATATTCTTTGTTTACCCATTGCCACAAATGTCATTCTGAGGGAATGCGCAATATTGTATTCTATTGTTCTGGCTTCTCGAGGATAAAATCTATATAATTGTGTTATTTATGAACAAAAAGGGGGTTAAGTATAGTATCAATGCTTAATTAAGAATATCAATAGTTAAGTAACTGGCAACTCACATCGTATTTTTTTTTTAAAAAACGTGAATTTTGTGTATTTATCAAAGAAAACTCTAAATTTCCGAATATATTTAAATCTTTATTCAAAAAACAACAAGGTTTAGTTATAGAGACTATAATGCCTGCCAGCTAGTGTTGCCGTTTTAGTCCTTTGGTGGCTAGATTTAGCTACCACATACTTTTTTTGGCCACGTAAATTTGAAATTGCCCCTAGCCCTTTTTTTAGCCCTTTGGAGAATTTATTCATACATGGCGTGAAAAAGTTGTATATGCTTAATTTTATCTCTTTTTTTCATTTATGTAAGATATGAATCTTTAAACTAAGAAAGACTGATATACATATATACATATATGTATTGTATGTTCCTTACGTTTTTATACATAAATACTGTAAAATAGTTAGGGCGGTTCACTTATCTATTAGAGATTTAACTATAGTTTAATGCTTAGTTAATATGCTTAATTTGTTAAATGGCCCATCATGTCGATTGACCGTGTATGTTCTTGTGGTGTGATTGAACCAGCTGCTGGTGTGATTTCAAAAACTATTTGAAAGTTTTATGATTGTACCAGCATGCTGGTGTCGTGAGTGGTGAAATTAGCTCAATTTACTAAGTAAAAAGTATTATGGCTGAAATTTCCTGCACTATATGAGTCAAAGCAGTGTTTGTGGAAGATTAAGTTCGCGATATTGCAGTTGTGAATTAAAAAAAAAAAAACAATGTTTAACAAAATGGTGAGAAAATTGTGAAATTTCGGCTCTAATAATTTTGATCTTTCCTCGACCTCATTTGTAAAGAAATAGATATTGTACCAGCATGCTGGTAAGTTATATGCTTCAAGCCTGATGGTACAATCACTTAATGGAGCCAGCAAGCTGGTGTCGTATATTTCCCCTTTTATACAAAAAGGTTTAGCTTTTTACCCAGTGTTCATTGTTTTTCTATACCATTACTTATTCAAAATGTTTGTGTGTATACTTATATATGTATATGTAAGTAAACAATTTTAGCTACCATTTTTAGCCACAACGACTTTTTTTAGCTCTTTTTTAGCCCTTTTTTTAAAGGAATTTGGCTACCACTAAAATTGATTCGCGGCAACACTGCATTTGGTTGGCTATGGCAGCCATAAGTTCAGGCAACACATTCAATGGTCCATTACCCGGAGCTGTTCCAATATGATGAGTAGATTTTAGTGAACCTCACAAGCCACTGCCTCTGGCTACAAGCTGGATATCTGAATATTGGAAAACAAATAGCAATTGTCTTATTATAATTATAAGAAAAGTGTTTGTTTACAAAATTACCTGTGCCACTCTGACTTAGTACGGTTGTTCATACCACAGTAATTTTGTATGCAACTCTGAATCAGCAAAATTTATGTATGCTCTTTCTCATTATCAACCCTGATCAGATTTTACTCAAAAAGGTTTATTACTGTATACTGTGATAAAACGCTTGCCTCGCTTTGCGTGACAGATTCGCTTTGACAGATAAGATGATATGTATGAAAATGCACAAAGCATGTCACAAATATCGTTTCAGCTCCAGTGCGAAGCGAAAATATGGTCAGTTCCCATCTTTTTGCGCGCGTTGACCATCAGCTTTCAGCTTTTCAAATATTTACTTTGTTTTGTCCAAATTCGAGTTTTCATGCAGAAACGTAAAATTTATTTACATTTCTGGTATTTTTAAAACTAAATATACAAATTTAACAGCAATTTTCACCAGTAAAAAAGCAGTACAAATTATTTTCTTGGCGTTCATTGTGGCGTACCTTTGGCGCTTTGCTGGCAAAGTTATAAATGTCACGCAAAGCCACAAAGTTTTATCATCTTAACTACTAATGCATTTTAACGAGTGCTAAATTTAGTACTATTTCGCAAAGCGGACTTCTTTTCTTCCCCTTTCTATCGTGCATCCATATTACAACCTTTTGTAAGGGAGCCGTTGAAACGAGCTGTCACCATGAACCAAAGACACAAGATCACGTAAGAACAAGAGAGTGAAAAAAGTCGATTTTTTGAGCGGGTTCTACGCCATCTTGTTTCGCTGGAAAAATAAACAAAACAATGTAAACAAAGCAACCCAAATTGATTTACAGACGATTGATTTAGGAAATTTCTAACAAATTGTGGCGTATTAATAAAAATAAATGTTGGAAAACGCGTTGTTGTTAACTCTTTTGTCGATGAATAAAAGTGAAAAATAGTGGTGTCCGCGTAAAATTACCTGTGTTTAGTTAGTTCATATCTCCGACATGTGCATGTGGTGCGCTTGATTCTGCGGCATAAAATTTATAGCTCCAGGAATAATCGCTCCTCATCATTACAATAACAGAGGTGTCCACGCGGTTGTGTGAGGAGCAAAAGTCTCGAAAGGGACCACCGTGGAACTTTATACATTTCATCTGAAAAATATGTAAAATGATTTACTAACAAATTACAAATAAAGATATTTTGGTTTAAAAACTTATATACTTACTTTTTCTTAGTGAATAAAATGCTTGATTCTAGCTGGTTGAAGTAGTGCGTCCAGTACTGAGTTGCCGCTATAACCTATATCGAAAAAAGGACAACCAAAAAATACAAATGTATGTATGTACATGATTAAATTAGTTGAAAAATGTACATAAGAAAGGTGTATTGTGTGCTTACATAAAAATACACGATCAATGCTTGAATTGCATAGTCATTATTGTGGGCTATCAGCCGTGGATCACCAATTTTTTAACGACTTTTGGAGTTGCTGAAAAGTGTAATCGAAAACAATTATTTGTAGTATAAAATTTTATGGAAATAAGTGTATCTCACCTTACCTAATTTTATTATTTTACGATATTTCCGCTTTCGAGAACGTGTACTATCAGAAATCTGTCTGTTCAGAGTTGGAATTCTGATGAACATTCGCGCACGGAAAAACAGTCTCTTTATTCTGTCGTGGCAATTTATGTACATGTTCCGCTTTTTTAATATGTTCCCCCACATAATTGGCCATTGCTTGCAACCCAGTGCCCTTATTTCTTCAAACACATTCTGTAGCTGCTGCATGTGAGTCATCATCGCCTCCGTTGCCTTTAACAAACCACCTTCGGTTAGTTGGTTTACCCAGGTGAAGCTGTCATCGTCACCTTCCACCCTAATGCCAGGCACTACGCTATGTAGCCTATGACATATGCAACAGGCATTCATGCCTCCTTTCGACCGGATAACGCCGAAAAAATTCTCCAATACATCTGGTTTAGTCGGTACGTTAACACGTACTTTAAGTTGGAGCGCGTTTGTAAGTCTTCGTACAACAGCTTCAATGCTAAAATCGACTGTATAATTCCTACAAATATAAAAATAGGTATAATTGATGTAAATATTAATTTTACAAATATTTCTCTTTCTGAAAAGGCAGGGGATTAGTTTTTCCGATGACTCGCATATCCGCCATTCATTGCAGAACGCCATTTCGTACTTCCAGAGCTAGACCATATGCGTGTGTCCGCGATCTTGTGTCTTGTGACGTTCATGACGTCGAACCAGTCATTAGTCTGAAAAATATGTTATAAAGAATAAGTTATTGTATTGTACTTGTAAAAGATATTTGGGGTATACGGACCTGCCTTAATATCTGGTTAAAAATCATTATTTTTTAGTGTATTTTGTTTTTGTATACTTAGTTAAAAAAATATCCACATAACCAGATAACCAAGCAAGTGTGAATACTCCAATTATGATTTTAAAGCAGTACTCACAAGCTTAAAAAGTGCATGACACTCCTCCCGGTTGTGTGCGCTTAAGTGACCCAGGCTTACAGCTCGCGTTATGGCTTGCGGAACAGTGTGCGAGAAAAGCTTTGTAGCCATTTTAACTTTTTGCCTCTACGGACCAAAAACGTTAAGGTGGCTGCTGTTTATTTTGTGTGTGATGGACAAGTCGGAGGAAGTGCACGAGAGCAACTCCAAATGATGTCCTTCTTCAGTTCTTTGCCTTTCAGAATAAAGCCGCTATCCAAAAAGTGGTTTCGCAGGAGCTTTATTAAATGCGGTGCATCGGGAAATACAAATATATGCTCATTGTGACAGGGGAACCTAAAAATAAAAACGTTGTTGTATAAATAAGAAAGATACCAGTGCTTTAGAATTTAGAATTTTATTGTAACTTACCATGGAGTATCATATGTGACGCCCAGCTCGTTAAAGAGCACCCTGTTTGTGCCACCCAAATTGCTTACAACAGCTACAATATGATATCCACACGCTTTAATGCGATCCATTATATTAAACAAGATCTCCGTTGTCATTCTGCAGTCGAAATCGTAGAAGATCGGCTGCTTCCACTTAGACATTCATCCTGTAAAAGCAATGAATAGTTATATGTTATATACGTATATATATGTATATATAGGATATATCTTATTACATACCGCGTAACATTGCTACTTGTACGTAGGCTACTGGCGCGTTTGTAGTATCAGAAGATTTGTCGTAACAATAAGCTTTGCGTATCTTCATTTCAACGAAGCTTAACACGCATATCTTCTGCACTTTATCAAGCTGCGTGAAGGCCTACAAAATTTTTAACACAGTTCGATTACGCCTGTAGAAATTGTAAGTTTGTTGGCCCAAAACTGGAGCGTGCGCACAGCAGGAAGAGGAAACCCCCTTTCCTTCAGCAGCCTGTACACTTTGGCGCTGGTTGAATATAGGGTTATTGAATGAGATATATCCTCTTCTGCCCATCTCAAAACCTTGTTTCCCAGCCTTAGTTTTTTAATTTGCCCCGGAGTGAATATTTAGAGGAGCTTTTCCTCAATATTTTTTTCTCGAACTCTACTTTTTTAAGGCGCAGCTGGAGGCCAGCGATTTCTTTTTTTAAGGACTTTTCAGTTTCTCGTAAGGCGAATTTTTCTCGCGTTAACGTTTCGCTGTATTATAAATTTAACTAGTTACTTAAAAAATATACACATTACTCAAATAATATTACATCTCCAGCTTCAGTTGTCCGTTGTCGTCCAAACGCTGTTTGGAGCAGTTTCGTAAACGCCGATTTTCCCATTCAAGCGATTCACTACGGAAAATTTATGAAAATGTTGACGTTATGCATACAAATCGTTACTTGGTATACACTTGCATTTTTTGGCTAATTCGCGCTTTTTCAAATTCAGCCTCATTTTTTAAACCTTCCCTGTGGGATATAAAAACCGTTGTAAAATATTTTATTACATCTACATCGATGTATTTATTTAACTTACACTTGTTGCTGCAACAATTCTATTTGGTTGGAATTGTTTTTGTTTGCGTCAGTTACCCATGCAGCTTCCAACAAATCACCTATACTAAGGTCATTCCTCTTCACCTCATGAGCATCTTCGGCGTCAATTATCCGTGCAGCTTCCAACCAATCACTTATGCTGAGGGCATTCCTCTTCATTTTGTGAGGGTTCTCTGCTTCTTCAAGCAATTTGGCAGCCTCCAACAGGTAACTAATGCCTGAATTGGGGTACCGTTTCTTACCCACTGTCGGGACTACCACCTTTTTAAGCATACGACATTTCACCAGTCTTATTACATAGTTCAGTCCAATCAAAGTTAAGAAAATTATGATATTTACCTATGTCAACTTCCAAAGCGTTTGCAAAATCTTCCGGCAGAAAGTGTTCACTACATACTCTTGCAGTTGGGTCTACCTGGCGCCCGCAAAAGTCCATCCACTGCTTGCGTAAGTTTTCATCTCTTGGGAGACGGTGAAAACTTATAGAACGGTCATTATAGAACTCGTTTTCGCATCCTAATACAGCACACTTCATTTTATAATAATTTTCACTCACAATTTTTAAAAAGGGAAACTTTTCCAAAACGGATCCAGGCCTAGAAAAAAAAAAAAATTAGGGAGTATAGAGGAGCTTTTTCAGATTCTAAATCTGAAGACCCCACCCTCCGGAGGCTTATAGTTTTAAAGTAATTCGCATTTAAAGTTGCAAAAAATACCGAATTTAACCTCACCTTTTGCTTTGTACACCAATTGAAGTGAAATGTCAGTGCTGCCATACATATGAAGAAATGCCTCAAAACCACAAAACGGAAGCAATAAAAAATGCAGATAATGATCGCGCGATATTTAATAAAAAAATTTAATTATTTATTGGTCGATTTTTGATTAAAAAGTTGCATAATTTATCGAAATATCGATTTTATAATAAAAAGCGATGTTTTATTAAAAATGTTCATTATTCATCGAAGTATAGATTTTTAGAATACAAAGCGCCGCAGGCGAAAATTTTTAATAAAAAATCGCGCGATTTTTAATTAAAAATTTTCATTATTTATGGAAGTATCGATTTTTAGAATATAAAGCGCCGCAGGCGAAAATTTTTAATAAAAAATCGCGCGATTTTTAATTAAAAATTTTCGTTATTTATGAAAGTATCGATTTTTAGAATATAAAGCGCCGCAGGCGAAAATTTTTAATAAAAAATCGCGCGATTTTTAATTAAAAATTTTCGATATATATGGAACTATATTAACATATGGTTACTGGGTGTTTTATATAAAATCGTGGGATTTTATATAAAAAAAATTTCATAATTTATGAAAGTATATTAAAAAAAAGAAGAAATAAAAAAGGAAATAATACGGTTTGTAAGTGTATTTAATAGCTTCGAGAAGCTTAGCAAATGGGTCTTCCCTTTTTTTTATAATGGCCTTACGCCATAAAAATTCCACTAGTGAATGCTCAAAATTCGATGGGTTGTTGTAGTTGTCTTTGTTAAAAAAGCGTTTAACAACTCTCCACTGGGATTCAGTTCTTTGGGTGTGGGTCCCATCTGGCGCCACAAACGGGTTTTCCGGATCGCTGTGGTTTACCTTCTGGTGCTCATACCCGAAATCCGACAGGCAATCATACGCCGCTCCAATAGTCGGTACGTATGGTGGTCCCCTCCGCTACGTGCTTTTGAATTAGAGGCATGAGCACCTCAGCAGACCGCACGTTTTCCGGGCACACCTCCAAGCGAAGATCTTCGCTGCCGTCTTCTGCATCCCAAGGACCCAGTGACCCTCAACTCTCCTCCCTAAAGAAATAAAAGCAAATAAAATGAAAATTGGAAGTATTTAATAAAAATAATCCAATTATTTAAGTTAATATTACCTTTGTTGTATTTTCTTTTACCAAATTTGCTTTCGTCTATTTGGACGACTTTTCCCACACCGCCAATATTGCCTACTGTTTCCTGTTGATGGAGCTGGTACAAAACTATTGTCTCGCGACAATAACTCTACCAGTCGGTTATTGTTCGGCTCGATAAGGGACCCCCAACGTAATTTTCCAGCCGCACCGTATGGTGGCTGGAGCGTTGCGCAAAACAATAAGTGACGTAAAATATATGCGGCAGCGAGAGATGCGCATTTTCAAACCATGTTCCTTTAGCCCGAGAAACCGATTTGTTGCGGCATTGCCCCTTCCGGCAAGAAAAACTGCCCAGCTCTGTGTTGCCTTTATTGAGGGCAGACATTGGCGTCCTATGCGTCGAGCATGTTTGCTACGCAAAAGCATGCCGTTCTCCTCTGCAAATAAGATGCATTGAGCAACGGTGCCAAAGCTGTCCCCAAGTTTGCGCAAATTCCACATCGCCTCATACTCCTCCGAGGTTAGCAACTGTGGTCTTGCTGCCCCTGCGCTTGTCGACGACTCATCGGAATCTGTAAAAATAATAATATGGAATATATTCAATTAAATGTGAGGAAAAGCAAACTTACCATACTCGATATCACTCATCTCAAGAAATGAAATTATATTTCTTAATATACAATGGATGTAAGCACAGAAAATACGCGAAAAAATGCAGTGCTAGCTTCTGCATGCGAAAAAATAATAGAATAAAAGAAATACCGTTAGAAAACGGTTGCCATAAAAATATGACGATTTTACGCACCACTCCTATTTGTGTTGGCCGCGTTTTAATAAAATCCTTTAATAGTGGCGTATTTACTTTTAAAACGTATGGCAGCACATATTTGCTCTTACTGTCGGCCATTGTTATTTCTGTTTGTTTGTGAAAAGTGGTAAAACGTGAAGACAAATTTATAAACGCGTTTTACTTAATTAATTGGTGACTTATATATAATAAATGCATAAAATACGCATGTGAGCATTGAAAATAGAATATGTAACACAAAATATAAGTGATAAGTGGCATATTTTAAAAAAATTAGGGGGTGATAGTGGACATTATTTAACAGCAAATTGCTAAAATACTATTAGCAATTATATTGTCAGAGTGAATAATTCATGTTGAGGAGGCGTCCCCCAACATCCTCACCAAGTTTCATGACGAAATTCCTTATACTTTCGCTGAAATTTCGATTGGTTCCGTTTTGGAAAGCCCACCCTTTAAAAAAGTTTAAACACAATCGAAATAAACCGCTTTGTATAATAGGAGCGTTCCTTATCTCCCAGAAATAGTCAGAAAAAGTCCGAAGTAGTCAGATTTAGTCCAAAAAGCGTTCCTTAACTCGGAAATGACAGCAAAAATGAGAGAGCAACACCCAGTGAGAGTGACTCTCATCAGTCCGAAGTAGTCAGAAGAATTTTTTCTGGCAAAATCCTGAAAAGTGTCAAACTTAACTAAATTCAAATTAACGGAAATTAAAGAATACGCAAAAAGTGAGAATAATCTAAAAAGTAAAAGAAGTGAATTGAAATTGGAAGGAGGCAAAGGATAATTGATATAGTAAGTGTTTATTGTGCTTGTGCTTGTGTGAATGTGTTTTGTATATACATTTCCCTTCTTATTTGACGTTAGCTTTGTTGTTGCCATTCTTTGGACTAAAAATTTGGCTTTTTGCGTTCCTTTACTTATTCTCTTTTAGTGAGCGCATTTTGCTTATGCTCTGGCATTTTGACACCTTTCAGATTTTAGTCCAAAAAGATAAGGAATGAACCTAATGTGAACCAGTCGCAAAATGTAAACAAACAACTGTAAACAAAGAACAGCTGACGAACCCGCTTTTTTGAAATTTTTTTCTCAAAACCAGTTACAAATACAACGTCGCGTTCTTACGCGATCTGTGTACTTACAATGAAAGTCAGCTGTGACGTACCTCTAATAAAGTTTGCGTTATTAATTTTTTTCAGCTGCGCATTACCTTGACAAGCATGGCGTGGTTCTTCTCTTGGCTAATAACATTTGCACTCACTCAGGTAAACAAATTAATAATTTTCGGGTTGCTACTTAAGTGTTGACATATTGGAAATCGAATGTGTATAAATACTTGATACATTTAATCCACAACATGTGATTTGAGCGCATCTTCAGGCATCGTAAAACGTTGACTTTGATATTTTTTTGTTTGATCTGCCGGAAAAAGAAGAGATTTTGGCACGCTGCTTGCATTGTAATGGTGGAATATGTTTCTTCTTCTGTGATGGGTTTTCTTTATTTTTCAAACCACTTCTGGAATAAATTCTAGCAAATCATTCAGAATTAACAGATCTACCTTGCTATAATAGAACGGTGGCGACATGACCAGTTATTTCTAAAAAACGGGCGACCATTTGCTTCGAAGTGCTTCGCGCGCGTTGAATTTGAAATACCCATTCAGTGGAGCCAAGTTTCGGGTTCATAGTTATGCACATGATACAAAAAAGAAGGTGGTTTCATTGTCACATTTCGGGCGCCATATTAACTACCTGACAATTAAGCAGATTTTGACATTTCATGCTACAGTACCTAACATCCAAATATTTGTTTGCCAAAACAAAAAAAAAAGAATTAAAAAAATTTTGCGAGCAGTCAGGAAATTTTAAATTCATACATATGTATGTACATTTTCATATTTGCAACAAAAAATGATCAGTTCAGCGCCTTCGTCTTGACCTGCAGGCTGTGTCGGAGTCACAGCCGCTAAACTTAAACGTACGTAGAATATGTGATATTATTAAGATCAGATTCAAGTAAAAAACGGTACATGAAATATTCGTCATATATACCATCAGCTTTTAAATAGATATATGACATGACGTGTATCACTACTATTTAGTTTCATAAATACTGCTGAAATTTGTATTACTTTTTATATTAGCCTCGGTCCCGTATTAGTATTCTTCTTCGTATTCGTGCTCGTCTTCGCATTATTTTCGTCTTCGGATGTGTGCATAAGTTAGCTAAGACTTCTGAAACATCTGGCAACCCTCCTAAATATTGTTAAGAAATAAAAAAATCTCTTGCGTCTCATATTGTGATACCTACACATTTCATGTGCCTGATGAATTAAGTTTAATTTGGTTTTTTAAATACGCGACAACGCTCTTATGCATACTTGAATTTAATTCTAATTTTAAAACAGGTGGCAACCAGGGCTGCCAGCTTGGCTCAAACCATGCCATTTTGGGCCCTATTTTACTTCAAATGGCACTTAATTTATCAATTTGGCACAAAGTGCCAAAATGGCACTTTTGAAAAATAGTAATATTTCATCACATTTTTGTGAAATCTCTTGCCTGTACTTCTTTTACTTAAGTAAAATTTTCTAATTTCTATAGTGTATGAAACTGGTTAATCTTACTTAGGCATTGGACCTTTGGTTTAGAAATGTGTTTCTAATTTTAATGCTAAATGGGAAGAATTTAAAAGAATGGCCCCTTTTTGGCACTTTTATTTTTCTATTTGGCACATTTTGGCACTTTTTTATCCTCAATATGGCACTTCATAGCTAAGTATAGTTGGCAGCCCTGGTGGCAACCCTATTGAATATATTTGAAAACCGAAACCTTATTAAACCTTAAACATATGGCAACCCTCTGAAATAAAGTTCAGAAAAAACATTTTTAACAAATAACAATTTATACCCATACTTCACTAATTCATTTCACTTATTAAATAATTTGAGTTTAACTTTTTACACAGGTGGGAACCCTCTTTAATGTTATCAATGCTGAAACTAAATTTTTCTAAATAGTTCTTTGTTTGACGCTAATATTTCAATATTTCTTATAATTTTATTTGTTTCTACTTTTCAAACAGATGGCATTCCTGTTCAAATTATTTTTGAACCAAAACAAACTGATACTTGTATTGTGATACATATTTAAATTATCTAATACTCTTAATTCAATTTGAATTTAATTATAAAATCAGGTGGCAGCACTCCTACAGGCAGTTTGGAAATAAAGTTTCTTCAAAGCAATTTTGATTTATATTCGTATTGAAGTAATTTATTTAACCTATTGCTTATACTGAATCTAACTTTGCAACAAGGTGGCAACCCTCTGTAAAGCATCCATATCAGGACATACAGTTCAATTGTCTGCCTTTATTTCAGCCAAACTTGCTTTCGAAATAGATGGCAACCCTCCTACATACAATTAAGAATAAAAAGCGTTTTCAAACCCATTCAGATCGATACTAATAGTAAAATAATTGCTTAACTTCAAAATAATTTGAATTAAATTTTTTTATCAAGTGGCAACTCTTTTTGAAAAAATAAGTAGTTATTGCAAGCCCTTTAATTGATACCTCATTTTGTAAAATCGAACGAACACTGCAATCAACATATGTACGTATGTATGTATTTACATACATACGCTGGGATTAGGCTATAAATATTGCGCCATCAGTCACTCAAAAGCCGAAGTACCTACATACACATACCTTTTGTCTCCTTATCTCACTTCCAGCGCAAGCACGTGTTTGCAAAATGATGACGAAATGCTTTGTATGGAAAATCATTTATGCCCATATATTTGAGTAAAATAAACATACTTAGAAGACATCAACCAATACTTCCCATATACCAAACGAAAAGAAAAAACTTGAATTTTTTATTAAGGAAAAGAGAAACAAAATCATTCGAGCGGTTTTCGCGAATTTTGGAAATAAAAAAATGTGCAAATTTTTTCAACAATTTTTTGTCTTAAAGTGCTCGATAGTTGTCGAATTCTTATAAAATTTGTACACGATAATATTTCTACTGCTCCAAAGAACCTCAAAAGGGACCCCAAAATAAGTCAATATTTATCGTTGCTTCTACGACAGACACCTAATTATTTGCTTACGGAAATGTATCTGTCGATGGGTTTG
This sequence comes from Rhagoletis zephyria, assembly GCF_001687245.7. Taxonomy (NCBI): domain Eukaryota; kingdom Metazoa; phylum Arthropoda; class Insecta; order Diptera; family Tephritidae; genus Rhagoletis; species Rhagoletis zephyria. The sequence continues at coordinate 53,697 of NW_016161118.1, forward strand.
AAATTTTGTCTTTGAAACGCGCACTCTTCTGTGAAATCGCTTCACCAGTTCTCGTGCAACAAGCGTTTTCGTAAAGCTCTAAGACATTTGAGCATAGCCTCCATATCGAAGCATATTTACGACGTATTCCACGTCAAAAGCAACCAACGACTTCAGTTACTACTTACTGATGTGTACAGTTTTTGAAAGTATTGGAAAAAATAACTCGATTTTAATCAAAATGAATGGCCATTTACTTAGTATTGATCCAAATTATATATTTACAATTTTCTAATCAATGCCAAAGTAATATTAGATGAAAAAATCCTAAGATGTTCTTTTTTGGAAGAACCTTTTTTTAGAACAAAGTTGTTTAGAATAAAGTTGTCAAAACTGGATTTGACTTTATTTCCTCATCTCTGTATATCGGTGTTCCTCAAAGGACCTATAAATGCTTAATAAAAACTTTCAAATTACATTTACTCTTCTGTTAAATCCCAAATATTTCATAAAAAAATCTCCCTTCTCCAAAAACTTCAATGTGGCAAAGCTGTACTTAATGCTTACATCTGGAGAAATGTAGTAATGAAACTACAGAAATAGTAGTAATGAAACTACCTTCTTTTTGTATCTGCATAGATACATGATTTGTCGCCTGTCATGTTCTCATAGACGTCTTTTGAAGTACCGCTATTGACATTCTTAAACATTACTTTGCACCAATTGACAGGAGTTGGTTTTCAGCAATTGCCAAATTATTCGGTATCCAATGGAAACAAATCAATTTGACTGCCAAATGTGCATACAATTTGAATTATGGAAGTGGAAATAATGCTTAAGCATGCCTCGATCTCACGGCATGACTCGTGGCGATCTTGTAATATCAGTTCACGCACATCATGGGTGTTTGATTGAATTAGGGAAACCAGAGCGAAACACAGGCACAGCTGTTGGTTTAATCTACATATGTATGTACATACGTACGTCGAAAGTCATAGAAAATCATGGCACGAAAGTTTTAACGATTTAATTAAAATTTACGATGACAATGTCAGGTCTGACATTCACATTACTGGTACAATACTTCAACACTTAAGTACGAGGGATGTATTTTTAATTGCATTTGTTTTCTTTATATGTATGTACAGTATTACTATTTTTTGTCATCGATGATTGGTATCCATGGGTATTTCATTATCTTCGGTGTCGCCTGCTTTTGTGTTGCAATGTTCGCTCTGTTTATGCTGCCGGAGACGCACGGAAAAACTCTGGCAGAAGTACAACAATTGATGGGGCTTGGCGCTGGTGCCGATATATCGAAGAACTATGTCCCCGAAGGCGGGAAAATCCATCTTGCACGTTACTAAGAATATCGTAAATTACGTACAGTAGAAATACATACATACATACCCATGTATCAGAAATTTAGAAACAAATTTAAATTACTGTATACAAGTAATCATATTTCACAGACAGTTATGTGCAAATTAATTGTGTTTTATTTTTATTAAAATTATATGAACTTAAGCAACGATGTACATTAGGGTGGTCCAAAAAAAAGGAAAG
>NW_016161119.1:0-1193 GCF_001687245.7 Rhagoletis zephyria
GCTTCACCAAACCTGCGGTAGAGAAGTTGGTATCAAAAAGAAAAAAAAAAGAAATTTAGTGTTCATTTTGTTTTTTTTTTTTTGGTCGGCAATATTTGCGTCTTTTTAAAGCGTTATTATATCTTGGGTAAGTGATTGTCACGGACAACTTTTGCCTCTTTAATTTAGCCGTTAGTGTTCATTTTTTTTTTTTTGGTCGGCAATATTTGCCTCTTTTTGTAAGCGTTATTATGTCTTGGCTAAGTGATTTGTCATGGGCAGCTTTTGCCTCTTTTTTAGTTAGCCGTTAATGCTTTTTGTTTCTTCTGTGCTATAATAGTTTTTATTATTTTGTTTTCCGATATTCGGAGGAATCTTTTTTTTGTTTTTTTTCTGTGTTTTGCCTTTACCGTCGTGCGCTTGATTTAATTTGTCCGATAACGGCCTGCAGCTGATCGACTTCGCCGGGGCCTGAAACATGGTAATATGTAGTACTGGCTTCTAGCATGGCTGTCTCCAGATCGAAAACGAGAAACCAAATCGATCATGTTGTGATAGACGGAAGGCATGCTTCCAGTGTTTTAGATGTATATACGTACACTCGCAGCGCCACACATCGACTTGTACCACTATCTTGTTGCAGCCAAGATACTCACCTGCCTTCGTGCAGCAAAAAATGTCCAACAATGCAAGGAAAACGCTCAACGTCGAAAAGCTGCAATCACAGCAGACGGCCAATTGATTCACCACTCGACTCTCACACCTGCTGTGAGAGAGCACTCTTCAACAAACCGACATGCGCTGCAGAGAAAATAAGGTGCCACCTATAGGGCCACGCTGCGATCGGGTGCAACGCGAGCCATGTGGAGCCGTTATAAGGAACTGAAGAGGGAAGCTAGACGTATTTGCAGCAATAAGAAGACAGGGGTCGAAATACATATGTGCGGGGAGCTCAAAATGCTGGCCTACAGGAAAAGCACCCGAAATTTTTATCAGAGAGTTAAGCGACTTACGGAAGGTTTCACGACTCCTGTAGGAACAACCATGACGACCTAGTGACCGCTATGCAGAATGTACTTAAATTTTGGAGGGAACACTTTTCGATCCGTTTGAATGGCAGCAGCACTGAAAGTAGTGGAGAAGACGAACCTGAGCCCCCAGTCGATGACGATGGAGTCGATGTTCCAGCGCGTGACTATGATGAGGGCCGAATA
>NW_016161119.1:12766-24442 GCF_001687245.7 Rhagoletis zephyria
AACATTCTAAAAATAGAATTATTAGCAAAAACCAACAATACCAACAACCACATGATCAAGTGAATTGCAGCGGAATAGCTGCGCTTGATTGTGTTGGCATAACAAAAATGAAAATAGTGGAAAAAAGCAAACGATAATTTACAAGGCGTACTTAGCACGGTGCATAGGCAACTGGCTGAGTCAGTGGGATCGTCGGTTCGAAGCCTACTGAAAGAAGTCTGATGAGGAAATGTGGTGATTTCCGAAATAGCTATCACTTCTACCATTTTTTTCAAATTATTGTTGCTTTTCCACAATAAATTTTCATTATAAAAAACGGCCTCGAGCTCAATAAAAATTGTTGAATTAATTTTTTTCTTTTTTTGTTAGCAATATTTTACGAAATTACGCTACAATTAAATTTTTGTTTTCCGTTGTACATTGGTATATTCTTATATGCTACTACGTCCCCGATTCTCTAAACCACGTAATTGGAAAATCCACAGGAACCAAGAATGTTAATAGAAAAAACATTTTTGTTACAGATTTTGAGCAGTTTTGTATTTCTATTTCAGGTATGCCGTTACGAGTTACTTCCTTAGGGTCCTGTGGCTTCACCAAACCTGCGGTAGAGAAGTTGGTATCAAAAAGAAAAAAAAAGAAATTTAGTGTTCATTTTGTTTTTTTTTTGGTCGGCAATATTTGCCTCTTTTTAAAGCGTTATTATATATTGGGTAAGTGATTGTCACGGACAGCTTTTGCCTCTTTAATTTAGCCGTTAGTGTTCATTTTTTTTTTGGTCGGCAATATTTGCCTCTTTTTGTAAGCGTTATTATGTCTTGGCTAAGTGATTTGTCATGGGCAGCTTTTGCCTCTTTTTTAGTTAGCCGTTAATGCTTTTTGTTTCTTCTGTGCTATAATAGTTTTTATTATTTTGTTTTCCGATATTCGGAGGAATCTTTTTTTTGTTTTTTTTCTGTGTTTTGCCTTTACCGTCGTGCGCTTGATTTAATTTGTCCGATAACGGCCTGCAGCTGATCGACTTCGCCGGGGCCTGAAACATGGTAATATGTAGTACTGGCTTCTAGCATGGCTGTCTCCAGATCGAAAACGAGAAACCAAATCGGTCATGTTGTGATAGACGGAAGGCATGCTGCCAGTGTTTTAGATGTACATACGTACACTCGGAGCGCCACACATCGACTTGTACCACTATCTTATTGCAGCCAAGATACTCACCTGCCTTCGTGCAGCAAAAAATGTGCAACAATGCAAGGAAAACGCTCAACGTCGAAAAGCTGCAATCACAGCAGACANGCACGAAAAGAAGTCGTCTTTCTTTCGTGGTGTCTGAATTTCGTATCCCCGCAAAACTAATACGGCTGTGTAAAACGACGTTGAGCAATACCACCAGCTCCATCAGAATTGAGAAGGATCTCTCCTAGCCGTTTGATACCAAACAAGGTTTCAGACAAGGAGACTCCCTTTCGTGTGATATCTTTAATCGGACTTTGGACAATAAGAGTCGCAGAACTGAACCGCTCAAGCACAATACTTTACAAAAGCGTACAATTGCTAGCGTATACCGGCGATATTGACATTATTGGAAGAAATAAGGGCTACGCCTGTTCTGCCTCCTCGGAGTAAGAAAGAAAAGCACAGCGTGTGTGTCTGATGGCGCACGAGTACAAAACGAAGTATTTCTTGTCATCTCACAAATAGTCAGACTATAAGCGTCAATGACAATGAAATCATCTGATGAGGCGGCTCTTGGAGTTTTCGAGAGAAAGATTCTGCGGATTCTGCCTTCGGCCCCTTTTCTGAGATTTTTTTACGAATTGTTTTCAGAACAATGCTATCCTTACTAATATTATAAATCTGAAAGTGAGTATGTGAGTTTGTTTGCTAGGCTTTCACGATTTAACTACTCAACCGATCATCATGAAATTTTGTACGCTGGTGTAGTATTACAGTAAATACACCACTCTAATGCATTTACAAATATCGACCGCACACGATGTCAATGCCATCATGACCCACATAAGTCATAATGAACTCAGCGGGAGTTCAACACCAAACGTTCAAAGGCACAGTTCAGTTTACACTTGCCAATTGCATTACTCAAGACAGGCACACTGACCAACTCACGTGACGATCAGCTTAACAGATCGTCAGCGTCAGTTTGTCAGTGCGACTGCCAAAATAACTATGACACATATGCGGATTTATCATACCATATGCACATTTGTAGTTTGTAAGTATTAGTGCAAATTAGTGTAAGAAATTTTGTATAAAAAGAAAGTAATTTCAAATAAAGAATCAATTCTTGTTGCACGCTACACGTAAGCATTTCTTTAATTTATATGGCGATCCTGCCAGGCTTCGGTCGTTAGTCAGCGGAAAAATTTGCTCAATAAGCAAAACCGCTAAAAAGACCGCGCGCCACTGAGAAAAGGAAATTGCAAATAGATTCTAAATAGTTCACTTTACTTGGGTTTTCACAGTCAATTTTTACAAAAGATTCACAATCGTATAATAAATATAAAGTCGGCTAGGATGGTAATTCGAAAATAAGCAGTGAACCTCTAGAAGTAAACGTACTCCCGCTAGAGCATGTAGCAGCACCGAATCAGAAGGAATCTGACTGGCAGCACAGCAACCAGACCTCCAGAGCTTCTATAGCATAAAAAGGTGGAATATTTGAAGTAATCTGACTGGCAGCACAGCAACCAGACCTCCAGAGCTTCGATATCATAAAAGGGTGGAATATATGAAGGAATCTGACTGGCAGCACAGCAACCAGACCCCTCCAAGGCAGCAAAGAAAAAAAATTAAAAAGGATAGTATAAATAAGTTAAGATAAATTGAGCACGCCTCATGGCCGCTTAACCAAGAGCAAAATTAATTTTGCTTAGGAATTTTTTTTTTGTAATTTTGCGTAGGAAATTTTTTTTTGTAATTTTGCTTAGGAAATTTTTTTTTGTAATTTTGCTTAGGAAATTTTTTTTTTGTAATTTTGCTTAGGAAAATTAAAAAAAAAAAAAAAAATGTCAACAGTTAATTGAAAAAAAAAAACAAAGAAAAAAAAGAGCTTCTTATAAGCATTAAAAATTTTTTTTACATANAAAAGAGCTTCTTATAAGCATTAAAAAATTTTTTTACATAAGTATGCAGGAGATTACGACTCAGGAGGAATTCAATAGAGTATTTAAAAAGTGCGAAGACACCATAAAGGAATTCATAAAAATTTCCGAAAAAATCCTTAAGAGTCGTAACACTGCAAAGCAAGGTCCGACGCCGATTACCATAGAAGAGTATCGGCGACGGAATAAGCTTAATAAAAAGGAAGAAATTCCTAAAATACCTACCCCTATAAAAATCCACAAAAGGAGACGGGGAGGTAAACAATTCAAAGAAAAGAAAGAAATAGCCGAAACTTTTACTGAATCTAACAACAAATACGGTTGATAGATTAAGATTAAAATAAAAAATAAATATGTTAAGAAATAATTAATTTTTCAGAAAATAATAAAACTTGTTAATAACAAACTGAGTAAATTGGAATGTCGAAGGATTTTTCTAAAAACCCACTTAAGGGGGATCAAAACGCAACTTTAAAAGTTAGATAGAGAGAGAGAGAATTAGCTTATTTAAGAGAATTATGGAGTCTAAAGGTATGACTAGGGAACCTACTCTAGATGATGTGGAAAAGCCTACAACTAGAGAAGAAGAAACATGTAGGATGATGAGGATGGTATTCCCTAATGAGGATTAAATTAAATTGTAAGAGATTCTTTTCAGTAAATAAATAAATAAAAATATACACATAACGACTTTAATTTTCTTTTTGAAAATGGCATGGTGGAAAACCGTATTACAGGGTATCCTAATAGGAACAGCAGGATACGAAGTCGGCAAGGAAAATTCTGGAGAGAAAAACGCTGAAAATAAACTGGTCAGGTATGAACCAAAACTCAGTATAGAAAACAAAGAAGAAATCTCAGATAAATGGTTAACTATTTTCGCATGCGTAACTACATTTTTAATTGTCGCAATTGCAATTCTAATAAAAAATTATATAAAGAATAAATTGAGACAATTGAACATGGTACAACAACGCGTCTAAACAAAAAATTCGATATTCCAAGAAATGAACCAATGGCAAGAAATATACGACGCATTATCTGAAGAAAAAACAAAAGCTAGTAAGTCGTACAAATGCATAAATAAAAATGCTACTATAAAAATAGAAACAGTAGTAAAGCATTTGAACATAATTTTAGAAGCTCTAAAAAGAATAAGACAGGTGATCAATACAACAGACCGTATACTTACCAAAGAACACCAGAAAGAAGTCCGCCAATTTTTCTTCGCCGTACGAGATAAGTTTTTATCGTCTTTAGCTAGACACAATATAGAAGTAACAATACCAACCACAGTAGAGGAAAAACTCCAGATCGATTTCAATTCAATTTTATCAGAACGTGCTCAGAGCCCGATTCCATCACCTTCCTTGAGCCAAACTCCATCAGTGGAAGAAAAGAAACCGTTAGACATCCCAATCATAAACGTCACAATGGTGCAAACTGTAGTCGAATTTATTAAAACTGCTTCATCAGTGCTACCAGAGTTTGATGGTAAGCCGGAGAACTTACACAGTTTCCTAGACGCCCTTGATATACTTGATCAAATCAAAGATGATCACGAAGCCTTAGCGATAACAATGATAAAAACCAAGCTAAAAGGCACGGCAAGAAATTTTATCAGTACCGAAAACACAATAGAACAGATAAAAACAAAATTAAAAAACGCAATAAAGGGTGAATCAGTAGAAGTTTTAACCGCTAAACTCCTGAACATCCAACAACGTAGCAAAACTGCTAATCAATACACAGCAGAAATAGAAAAAATTACTAGGTCATTGGAAGGGTCATATATCTCGGATGGACTCAACCCAGACTTAGCAACGAGATATTCAACCCAAGCAGCAGTCAAAGCAATGTGTTAAAACTGCTCCAATGACAAGGTCAAAATGATAATGCAATGATAACGATGCAATCTCTAAATTTACGAACAGCTGTACCGAAATAACGGGCAGCTCAAACACAATTTTGATTGTACGACAGCAGAGTCAGTACCGGAGTAATTTCCGTGGAGCTTACCGAAGTAACAACTATGGAAATTACCAAAGTAGGAGATTTAGACCGCAACCGAGATACAACAATAACTCGAGGTCCAACAGCAATAATAATAATAATAATAACCCAAGAGGATCACAAGCTCAAAATGGCAATAGACCTTACAACCAGACCCGTAACGTGCGCAGCTGCACCCAGACGGAAAACCAAGAAACTCCACTTCAAGATCAGTAGATAGGAAAATATGCGTACTAAATCTACATCTCAATAGCTATATAGCTACGAGGACTTCATTAAATAATTCGATTTCAAATTTCTTAATTGATACAGGAGCAGACATCTCCATTATAAAAAAGCATCAAATTAGTAAAAATCATCAAATAAATACAGAACAAATTACAGATTTAAAAGGCATTGGTCAGGGAATAACCAGCACATTAGGCACAATCAAAGCAGACTTAAAAGGCGATGACCTCTTAATTTACCATAAATTTCATGTCGTAGAAGACGACTTTCCAATTCCATGCGATGGAATAAGAGGACTAGATTTCATAAAGAAGTACAATTGTATTTTACACTATGGGAAAACAGAGGATAAACTAATCCTAAGACCATATGATTTCCCCCAAACAATAACGATGCACCTAACAAATTGTCTATCTGTTAATACAATTACGATCCCTACTAGATCTGAAGTCATTAGACAAGTCAAAGTAAACACTGACAACAAAAACATCTTCATCCCACACCAGCAATTATCTGAAGGCATTTTCATAGCAAACACCATTACAAATAAAGATCAAACTTTCGTTAGAATTATCAACACAACACATAAAAACACAACCATTCAAAATTACAAGATCAATACCGAAAATTTAGACGATTACACACTAATTAAAACAACCACACACGATAAAAATTGCAACGATACAGAGAAATTAAAAAGATTAACAAAAAACTTTCCAAAATTTGTCAACTCTCAGTTAACAACACTATGCACAGAATTCATAGACATATTTGCACTAGAAACTGAACCAATCTCCTCTAACAATTTTTATAAACAAAAATTATACATGAAGGATGACACTCATGTTTACATAAAAAATTATAGATTGCCTCAAACGCAAAAAGGAGAAATAAGCAAACAGGGAAATAAGTTAATAGAAGATGATATAATAGAACCCTCTATATCAAAATATAATAGCCCAATCTTATTAGTCCCTAAAAAATCACTCCCAGGAAAAACAGAAAAAAGATGGAGATTAGTGGTAGACTACAGACAAGTAAATAAAAAGCTAGCAGCAGACAAATTCCCACTTCCAAGAATTGACGATATTTTAGACCAACTTGGAAGAGCAAAATATTTTTCATGCCTAGACCTTATGTCAGGTTTTCATCAAATCGAATTACACCCAGACTCCAGAGATATAACCTCATTCACAGCCGAAAATGGCACATATAGATTCAAAAGACTACCTTACGGATTAAAAGTAGCACCAAATTCATTCCAAAGAATGATGACACCAGCATTTGCAGGCCTCAAACCATCTCAAGCATTTCTCTACATGGACGATTTGGTTGTATTAGGCTGTTCTGAAAACCATATGCTAAAAAATTTAAGAGACGTATTCTCCACATGTAGAAAATACAACCTAAAATTACATCCCGATAAATTCCAATTTTTCAGCCAAGAGGTAACTTGTTTAGGACATAAATGCACAAACAAGGGAATACTACCCGATCCGAGCAAATTTGAAACAGTTCAAAATTACCCAACACCAAAAACAGCGGACGAAGTTAAGAGATTCGTAGCTTTCTGCAACTATTACAGAAGATTTGTACCGAATTTCGCAGAACACTCACGAAAATTAACTAGGCTTTGCAAAAAGAATGTTTCCTTCGAATGGACAGAAGAATGTCAAAAAGCTTTTGTCTACTTAAAGGAAGCATTAATTAGTCCAAAACTTCTGCAATACCCAGATTTCGATAAAGAATTCTGCATAACAACAGACGCTAGTGGGTACGCTTGTGGGGCAGTCCTTAGCCAAGAACACGATGGCAAACAGTTACCAATTGCCTACGCTTCCAGGTCATTCACAAAAGGTGAAATCAACAAAGCCACAATAGAAAAGGAATTGGCCGCAATCCATTGGGCCATAACCTTCTTCAGACCATATGTCTATGGCAGAAAATTTCTAGTTAAAACCGACCACCGTCCCTTAACATACCTATTCTCAATGAAGAGTCCTTCATCAAAACTGACATGAGTAAGACTCGATTTAGAAGAGTACGATTTTGAAGTGGAGTATATCGCCGGAAAGGAAAACCACATTGCGGATGCATTATACGGCATAACAATCACAAACTTAAAAGATATGTCAGTGGAAGCAAGTAAAATATTGAAAATAACAACAAGATCAGCAGCAAAAAGCATCAGCACAAGTAATACTGAAAATAAAGAAAGTCACAAAGAGAACCCCAGAATATACGAAGCGCTAAATAAATTTGAAGTAAAAAGACATGTCGAGCTCGTTTTCACTCCTCCGAAATTATATTTCAAAAAAGGAAAGAAAATTTGTAGCAATTTGGATACAAGCAACCTAATTGTTGAGGATAAGATTGACTTTACAATTCTTTACCAGGCTTGAAAAAGAAGCCGGCAATTTAGGACTTGTACAAATACAGTTGTCCTTAGGGGACAAATTGTTTAAAAGAAATTATACTGCAGTAGGCAAATTTATACAAATGGGTAACAAAGTTCTCAAAAATCTAACAATCGCACTAACCCCAGAGGTTATATACGTGACAAATCCCGGGAAAATTAAAGAAATTCTGCATTAATATCATGACGATCCTATCAGTGGTGGCCACAAAATCAAGCAGAAGTATAGCTGGCTGAATATGAAAAATGACGTAAGAAAATACGTAAAAAACTGCATCCACTGTAAGAAAAATAAGACTAACAAGCATATAAAAGAACCAATGACAATAACGGAGACAGCTCCGAAGGCATTTGATATTATACAAATCGATACAGTCGGACCATTACCGAAGTCGATAAATGGAAACGAGTATGCAGTTACCATTATATGCGATCTAACCAAATACTTGGTAGCTATCCCAGTCCCAAGCAAACACGCAACGACAGTCGCTAAAGCCGGGTTCGAGCATTTCATCTTGATTTATGGACAAATGAAAACAATCACGACAGACATGGGCACAGAATACAAAAACAAATTATTCAAAGAACTGTGTAAATTGTTAAAAATTGAACATAAAACTTCAACACCGTATCATCATCAAACTTTGGGTACTGTAGAACGCAGTCACCGGACATTCAATGAATACATACGTTCATACATATCCAGTGACAAAGACGATTGGGATGAATACCTCAGGTAAACAGATCGTCAGCGTCAGTTTGTCAGTGCGACTGAAGAAGTATAGTGGTTGGTCTACCTCAAGGCTCAGTGCTAGCACCTATATTATTTATAATATACATAAATGATATTGCCAACGGTATTAAATATTGTGATATTAATATTTTCGCTGATGACACGTTAATCATGTTAAGTGGTGACCATATTACTGATATTGTTTCAAAACTACAAGATGACTTAAATAAAATATATAATTGGCTATGTTTAAACAAACTTAAAATAAATGTAAGGAAAACCAAATACATGGTCATATCCAGAAGAAATATTGATATGCGTGAACTTCGTAGTTTAAACATAAACCAACAAAAAATAGAAAGGGTGCGGAGCTTTACGTACTTGGGCATAAAAATTGATGAGAAGCTACAGTTCAATGATCATATTGACTATACCGTAAGCAAAATAGCAAAAAAAATTTACTTTATGCGGCGTACTTGCAAATAACTGAAAAGGAAATATAAAATAATGGTATATGAATCAATAATAAAACCTCTCCTCAATTATTGTCCAACAATTTTCTTCATAATGAATGATAGCCAAATTTATAAATTGCAGAAACAACAGAACCAAGCAATGAGATTCATACTTCGAAAACGATATGACACGCCCATTAGAGACATGTTATCAGCCCTTGGTTGGCTAAGTGTGAAACAACAGCACTTTTATTATACGATGAAATTTGTTAAAAACATTATTGAAGATAATTTACCAGAATACCTAAAGATTAACTTAAAGTATGGCAGCAATGTACACAATAAAGATACACGTAAGAAAAATGACTTCAATTTACCCATGTTAAAAAGCGAATCTGATAAATGTAATCTTTATTACAAGGGTCTTAAAAGTTATAATGAATTACCAAATACTGTCAAGCAATGTAAAAACATCAATGAGTTTAAAAGAAAGTTGTTTGAATTTTGTAAATCTATCCCAATATAATGTAATGTATTACTTTATATCTGTTTTCCGTTTACTATTGTTCCGTAATTTCAACTTGTAATTGCCATGTATGAATGCCCTTCCAAATGATTTTATTAGGCTTAAGCAATGTAATATTAAATAACTAGGTTAAGTCAACATATATTGTAATGAATTAGGCTCAAGAGAGCTGTAATAAATAAATAATAATAATAATAATAATAATAAAAATAACTATGACACATATGCTGATTTAGCATACCATATGCACATTTGTAGTTTGTAAGTATTAGTGCAAATTAGTGTAAGAAATTTTGTATAAAAAGAAAGTAATTTCAAATAAAGAATCAATTATTGTTGCACGCTACACGTAAGCATTTCTTTAATTTACACTGGTGTTTTTTAGTCCAACTTAAAATATAGGATAGATTTAATCTCGACTAGACGAGGGACTTGGCACCTCCCCCTACAAACGTAATTTTTTATACTGAATATCAGGGAATACTAGAGTCTATATGGAGATATATTAAATCACTTCCATACTCATGGAGGAGGTCTGCCACCTGTTTAAAAAATCAAATTCAACTTGAAGGCAATTATTTATTTGAAAAGTATATTAAAAAATTGATGCCAAGAGGCTTAAAAAATTTGTCGTTTGAAAATATTTTTGAAAGGGTTGCCACCTGCTTGAAAAGTCAGTCGCAAGCTATCTGAAAAATTAAAGTATGGGTGTCATAAGAAAAATTATTATGAAAGCTGCAGATTGAACATTTACAAAAGTATAAAGGTGTTTTACATTGGTTGCCACCCGTTTAAAAATTAAAATCAATTATCAATTAATTTAATTAAACTACTAAAATATGGGTACCAATCGAAATGTTTTTGAAAAGGGTTTTGGTTCTAAACTAATGTAGGAAGGTTGCCACCTGTTAAAAAAATCAAAAGTTTCTTGACTTAAGGGAATCAGGTAATTGGTATATGTTCACAATATCGGGTCCGGACGAAAGGGGTTTAATCAGGGCTATCACTGAATCCGTCGTATGCCGAATTTGCGCCAATTCTGCGAAAATGCTATCACTAAATCTGAATAGATACGAACGCTATGAATCCATTCGGATTCAGTTATCATATTTTCATAGATTTTACGAAAATCGGACTACGATGGTTTCAGCGATAACCCAGAATAAGGTTTTCGTTGCAAAATATTTTGAAGTGGGTTGCCACCAGTTTTAAAAGTCGAATTTAATTAATTATACTCAAGTTAATGTGTCAAAGATAANTACGCTATGAATGCATTCGGATTCAGTTATCATATTTTCATAGATTTTACGAAAATCGGACTACGATGGTTTCAGCGATAACCCAGAATAAGGTTTTCGTTGCAAAATATTTTGAAGTGGGTTGCCACCAGTTTTAAAAGTAGAATTTAATTAATTATACTCAAGTTAATGTGTCAAAGATAAGAGTGTTTTGAAAAGTTCAGCATGAGAATTTTCTGAGGTATTTGAAGAGGAANACATGTAGAATTTTCTGAGGTATTTGAAGAGGAATGCTGTTTTAAAACTAAATTCAAATACAATTATATTATAAGTTGAATGAGTTATAACAACATTAATTGAAAGAGCCTCGAAAAGGCTTTATTTCTAAGATACATATGTATAGCAGGGTTTCCACATGTTTAAAAATTCAAATTTAACTTGAAATGTTAGACGAGAGGGGTTTAAAAAGTTGCCAACTGTTTAAAAATTTAAATTCAATTTATTCAACAATTTCAATGAATTATTACAGTAAGGAAATCAATCGAAATGGTTTTGAAAGGGCTTCATTTCTAAACTATATGAAAGTAAGAAAAAGTATCACAAGAGAGAGGTTTCAGAGTCTTAGATTGAAAATATTTTGAAGATGGTTAAACAAATTTTAAATCTTCTGTCTTTGGCACAGTTTAAGTATGTTGAGTCTTATTGAAAATACACATAATGTAGCACGCAGAAATTTCATGCACTCAGCGAAGCGGGTGAGGGCGATCTAGTTAAAAAATATTTCCTCTTATATGTACGAAAAAATACAACACTTAAAACTTTCAAAGGAAATGCAACTCCTCTCCTTTCAGCAACTAGATTGATGTGTATGCTTGCAACCCTGTTTTGTGCAAAGCTTGTCCCGTTATTTTCTTTTTAAATTCAACAGATTTATTACTTTACTAG
>NW_016161119.1:24452-32540 GCF_001687245.7 Rhagoletis zephyria
GGATTTTCTGCTTTTCACCACGTGAAAAAGCATCTCATCTTCCATCCGAATCAACCAAAAAGTGAAAATTGATTTTTTGACACCTAAGCCCCCTTTCCGTAGACCAGGTCACATATGTTGACCCTTTTTTTCGTCAATGACCCCTTTTTTGCGACTTTCTGAAAATTCTCAACGGCAACACTGTGTACAAATTGTTCTTTTCATCACTAAATTATACCAAATTTTGATTCCTGTTATTTTTTTAATATTTAGTTATAGTGTACAACTTGTATCTAATTATTGTTCATAATAAATAAAAAATATTTGCTAAACGATTAAAAACAATATTACATTTATTTTATTTACACACTTCTACATCAGATATTATGATTTTAAATGCATGTATTTATGTACGTAAATGTTTATAAACATAAAGATTTACAATGAATGAATATTTTTTAATTTACAAAGTGCCAGTAATTTCCAAAAAGTTAGTAATCCGGCAATTATTACTCGTATTTAGTTTCAACTGTGCCTGAACTTTGTATTAATGTTATGTTATCACTAGAATTAAGATAATCTCTAGTTCTTATTAAAAAGGAAATTGTTTCTACTTGAAGTACATTTCGACATTTTGTTTTTATTAATTTTTGTATGGAGCGGATCCTTTCAACATTGGCTGAAGAATGTGCAATCGACCACACTCTTTGAGAGATGTTGTATATGCTTGAAAACGGTGACTCATTTAAATAATTTTTGGTGATTCTTACTTTTTCCCAATCTCAAAAATATTAAGGTTGGCAAAATTTTTTTATCAAGATCTTCAGCCAAGGCCCTAAATTCTGTGTTGCTGTCTACTATTCTAGCAATTTTACATTTCTGAAACAATGAGTGGAACAATGCTTGCATATTTGCTTGAAAACAGTGGCGCATTTAAAAAATTTTGGTGATTTTTATTTTTTCCCAATCTCAAAAATATTGAGGTTGACAAAATTTTCGACTTAGAATACGTCTTACGTTTCGATATGGAGGCTATGGTCAAATGTTGTAGTTGTAGTTTTTAGAGCTTCACGAAAAGCTTATTGCACGAGAACTAATGAAGCGATTTTAAACAAAAGTGTGGCGTCTCAAAGACAAGATTCCAAACCTATCGACAGATTCATTTTTGTAAGTAACCAGTTCGGCTTCCGTCGTAGAAACAACGGTAAATATTGGCTTATTTTGGGGTCAATTTTGAGCCTTTAAAGTGCTCTAGCAATTTATAATTTGCAAATATAACTTTCATTTCCGGTATATTGGTATATATATATAACAATGTCGTGTTAGTTACACCATTTATAACTCAATAAAGGCTGGACCGATTTTTATGATATTTATTTTTTGAATTTGTCTACCTACCGAATAGCAGAATAACTATTAAAACACCTGCTAGGTAGCGCTGGAGTCGAGTTATTAGTAAAACACGTATTTATGGTCCGATTCGCCTCATATTTGAGATATGTATTGACAATAGGAAAAACAATACCATTGCAAAAAAAGAGCCGCCAGGGGGCGTTGGAGTCGAATTATTACTAAAAATCGTGTTTATGGTCCGATTCGTCTCATATTCGAGATATGTATTGACAATAGGAAAAACAATACCATTGGAAAAAAAAGAGCCGCCAGGTGGCGTTGGAGTCAAGTTATTACTAAAAATCCGATTGTCCGATTCGTCTTATATTCGAGATATGTATTGACCATAGGAAAAAGAATTCTTTCGAAAAAAATTTGCCGCTAAGTGGCGCTGAAATTGAGTTACATATATATATGTAATTAAAAATCGTATTTATGCTCGCATTTATTTTATTATTTATTTATTTATTTGGTCTACAGAAAAATGTTTTCTTACAGACAAATGAGAATGAAACATTTAGATACATAGTAATTTATAATAATAATAATAACAGCTTTAAATAGCAGGTTTGGTAGCTGGCGAGGCCTAGTCTTCAGTCTACTTTTGTGTGCGGCGGGCGGAAAGACCTAGTTTCCGCTTCGCGCTGCGGACAGGCTGTTGATCAAGGTCGGTAAGGCCGGGTTTCCGATCCATGTTCCCGAAGACATTACTTTGTATGTGTGGCAGGCGGAAAGCTCTGCTCTGATATTGTGTAATTTGTCGTTCCCGGTTAAAGATATTAATTTATTTAGTTACAAAAAAGCGATGCACGTTTACGTTTACCTCATAAACTGAACAGAAATACAGTTCACCAGCTGAACGATAAGGTGCAATGTAAGGGTTTACATGTTATTTATTCAAAATCTCAAGTAAGGTTTTCTTAATGGTAAATTGTGAGTCGGAGGTGTCAAAATAGTCGTAATGCTTATTAAAGTCCTGGCATAGGCAACGAAAAGCATCATGCATTTCAAAATTTGTTCTACAAATAGTTAGCTTAATGGGCTTGTAATGTCTAGAAGGCCTAGAAGGAATACAAAATGTGATCTGGTTCAGTATATATATCGCCATATATGCCATATCCGCACACAACACAACTCAAAATTCAAAAAATCAAATCCCTTATTACTGTTAGGAGGCTCATGAGATTCAATATAGGCAATTCAATATGAATATATAAATCAAAATTGCTTTAAAGAAACTTTATTTCCAAATTACATGTAAAAGGGTTGCCACCTGATTTAATAATTACATTTTATTTGAAGTAAGGGTATTAGATACGCTGACTTCCAAAGCGTCAATTGCTTTGCATACGTACGAAGTATAACGTTCAATAACGCTGAACTAAAAAATGTTGACGATGTATACTTTTCCAAAACGCATCCGAAAATTTATCGAAACGCATCGCTAGCGCAATCAGCGCATCAGAAACAAAGTTGATGCTTCGTTTGTTATTGGTTACCATTGGTGTTTTAAAAATGGAAAATTCATAAAAATTGTTCATTGGTATATTGAGTATTTAAAATATGCAATGTATATGGTTGCAATGTGTCGCAACTCTGCATATACAAACAGTTTGACTACCGCAGTATAACAGTTTCCAAACATTGTATTGAGACGTTTTGGAAGCCAGCCATAGTTTAAATATGTATCACAAAACAGGTGCCAGACGAAAAAGGTTTAACAAGGGTTTGGTTTAAAAATAATTTAAACAGGATTGCCATCTGTTTCAAAATTCGAATTAAATTAAATTATTCGAAATATTGAAATATGGGCATCAAACAAAGAAGTGTTAAGAAATCTTTAGTTTGACCATTTAGAACATTAAAGAGGGTTGCCACCTGTGCAAAAAGTTAAATTCATATTATTTAATAAGTTAAATGAATTATTAATGTATGGGTATAAACTGAAAGGGTTAACAATTATTTTCGGGACTTTATTTAAGACGGTTGCCATATGCTTTAGAAATAAAGTACTACTTGAATTAAGGGAATCAGATACACAATTCAAATACGTTTTGCAATATGTGTGCCAGTCAAAAAAGGTTTAACAAGGTTTTAAAATATTATGAATAAGGTTGCCGCCTGTTTTAAAATAGAAAATAATAAAGTATGCATAGGTTAAATGAAATATTAAAATAGGAGAGAAACGAAGGTGGTAAGATATCCTTAGTTTGAATATTTAGAATATTAAAGAGGGTTGCCACATGTTTAAAAAGGTCAACTCAAATTATTTAATAAGTTAAAGCAATTATTAAAAATATGGGTATCAAATGAACTGTATTTTGGAGCGTTGTCACGTATTTAAAAAGACAAATTTAACTTAATTCATCAGGCACATGAAATATGTACATAGGTATCACAATATCAGACACCAGAGATATGTATATTTCTTAACTATATCTAGGAGGGTTGCAGCTGTTTCAGAAGCCTTAGATAACTTATGCACAAACCCGAAGACGAAGATAATGCGAAGACGAGCACGAAAACGAAGAATAATACTTATACGGGGACCTAGGCTAATATAAAAAGTAATACAAATTTGTGAATTATGAAAGGAAATAAAAATGAATCGAAGTAGTGATACACGTCATGGCATACCTATATCTATTTATAAGCTGATGGTAGGTATGATTGAAGTTAATGAGGATCTGCTTCTCTATTGCTAATTATTTTTATTTTGCAACTCATATTGATTTATTAAATTCAGTTCAATTCAATTTCAATTTATTTGATATCGTATATATATTAGTACATTAAGATTAAATCTTTTATTGCACAATAAGAAGTAAAAAGCATAAGAACATTAAATATAGGAAAACAAGAAAATATAACAAGGAATTAACAAATTTTATAGTACTTATAATTATACAGAGTTATTACAATAACCAACATAGAAAATTTATAACCATTTTAAGTTGTTTTATTAGAAAAATAATAGTTTGTAAGACCTTTGAAGTTGTGCTTACGTAAAGAGTTCTTCAAAGATGCTGAAGAGAGTTCCAAAGTTTTACAGCATTAACAAAAAATGATCTCGACGTGTTAAGATAACTATATTTCGATAAAATAAAACTGGAAGAACGTACACAATTCAAAATAATCAAACCGAATATTTGATGTACCGTTTTTAACTTGATTGTGATCTCAATATCACGTATTCTACGTTTAAGTTTAGCGTCTGTGCCTCCGACACAGCCTCCAGGTCAAGACGAAGGCGCAGGACTGATCCTTTTTTTAATCAAGATGTTCAGCCCGCCCCCACTCCCACCACCATTGCCTTTTTCACATGTAAGCAAAATAAATCCATGTTTCGCCATGCGCAAATATTGCAATTTTTTTACATATTTTATAAAAAAAATACCCTAAATGAGCTACATTTCACTACGTAATGCCCTAATATCTGGAAAATATGCGTGCTAAATTTCGAAAAGCAGTAGCAGAGTAGGTGCAAAGCCTTCACAATTAGCAGGTTTTATAAGATCACAGGCAAATCTGTTTTCGCCATTAATAAACCTTACGGAAGGTGGCGTACGGGAATAGCTTCCTGTAAAAACCATCAAATCGTGAAGTACCTGGAACAGACTTTATAAAGGGAAATTATTCGTGGCCGAAAAGTTAACAGCGTTGATAAATTTACGCCACGGAATTTAAAAGAAGCCATTTACAACCAGAAATTCTGTTGAACTAAAAGTTGATTAACATAATTAAATGTTGAGAAAAATATACATGAATGGGCTCCTGAATTTACCTGCAGCCTAGCAACATATATCCAGATAATTGAAAATTGCAACATAACATAACATTAACATAACAGAAAATTTCCATTTTTCTCTGTTAGCTCTTGTTGAAAAGTTAATCGTGGTGTGGTGATATTCCGTGGTTTTGCATTTCAGACAAACAATTTTATGGTCCAAAATTTTGCTCCTTTAGCTGCTTTTCACCACAAAACATTACATTAAAGTGAATGCATAAATTTAGGCTGTCGTTAAACTCGCCGCGAAAGTGCGGGGAAATTTCTTGTATTCTACAGCATTTAATTTACATTCCAAATACAGCTTATTTGTTGTAAAGTGAAATGCGTTTTACTATTTAATTGTTTATTGTGTGTCTATCTTTGTTTGGAATAAATCTACGAAATTAGCTGCAAAAAGTGCCATGCAGGCGTTCTCGCATAGACGCAGGTAACGTTCTGGTGCGATCTGTTTTATGATTAAATTGAATTTGTAGACGTAAGTGGTGAAGAAGCAGGAACCTCGGCCACGGCAACAGCTACTTTAGAGAGTGCGTGTGTTCCAATTTGTAATTCTTCCCAAGCTCTTCCCCACACTTCAGATCATAAACCGTCAGCGGAACCAAAGCTAACTGCATCAAAAAATGATATTTCAATATTAATGAAATCAGGGCAAGATTTTTTGGAGTGCTCTAAGCAGGTTGGGGTACCACCTATAAATTATATATTTCCTTCCAGTGTTCCCCAAAATCTCAGATTTCAATATAACTGGTTATGTAGATGGCAATGGCTTGCATATGGGTGTTTCCATCGGAAGGTCTACCACGACAAAAAAAATAAAAGTCTTATATCTAACGTATTTACGGGCCGATTTGTCTGCTTTTTAAAATATATACTGGCTATGTAAGTAGAATCATGTTTGCGTAAAATGGTCTTCCTAGGTGGCGCCAAGGTTGAGATATTTCGAAAAACCGTATTTATGGTCCGATTTGGTTCGAATCTGGCGTATGTAGTTGAAACATAATAAGTCATAGATTTCCAACAAATTCACCCTGAATTGGCGCTGAAGTCAAAATATAAAGTATATTCTACATAAAATACATGTTTTATTTGCGTTAAAAATTCATTTAAAAGCAATATTAACAAAAATATAACGATGGAAATTCATGTCACGTGACGTTTCACACTTGGGGTTGTAAAAGAAAATTTAAAGAAGTTGCATTAATTCAAAAAACTCTAAAAACAACTAGAATTGCTCCAAATCATATTAAAATAAGTTTCATGAAAATAGCCATCCACAATTTGCAGAGTTTTGCGAGTTTGTAAGAAAAGAAAAAATCTACTTCCATTTTTTGTCATGTAACGACACTCTCTTTAAATGCTTATATTTCAGGACCAAGCAGTTCGATTGCTTTCATTTTTCGGTTAAATATAGAGCTAATTATGTGCTATACAATGGCCCAAAAACGTTAAAGAAAACAAATGGTATTCCTTGTTTGTATCACATTGAAACGTACGACTGTCACGTATGCGACGTATGGAAATACCCATATTCAAAAATAGAAAATGCAGCATATTGCAAAATTTGCGTTTTTTTTTACCCCAAAGTCGGTGGTGTTGGAATGCAGCTCTTGGTAAGCTAATGACAGATTTCTATTGATATATTCAAATAAAAAAATACAATTCATTACAGGCCAATTAGTTGCACACCCATTTTCTAATTGGAAAAGGTCAACTGAAGTTTTTGAGAAACATGCGGGGTTAAAATACCATCAAAATGCGGTACTTAATTTAAATGAACGCTTATGTATTTCGAATAACACTCTGAAGCCGGTTAACATTCAAATCGATGAGGGGCTCAGCAAAAAAATTGCAGAAAACCGAAAGCTTCTAATACCTATTATTCAAACTGTTTTATTATGTGGCCGCCAAAACACTGCCTTGAGAGGAAACCGGACTCGGGATCCCTAAGCGATGGCCATGAAGGAAATTTCCGGGATATATTGCGATTGGTGAGCCTTAACAGTAATGACTTAGCAACTAGCTTGACAACAGCTGCGAAGAATGCCACATATTTAAGCCAACAAATCTAAAATGAAGTTATAGAATTAGGCAGCTGTTTTTCTTTTGTTTATTTAATGTTTATTATATTTTCACAATATAAATCCACATTTAAAACTTTGTGCAAAACTTATAAAAAATCTGCAAAGTTTCAGCTAGATTTTCAAGTTTTTATTCAGATTTTTTAGAATTTTTTGAGTATGCAGTTTGATAGTCCATTAAATTCCAGGGTAATAATGTGCAAGTTTTAAGTTGCTAAAGAATCGCTTTGATTTTTAATATTTTTTTCTTGTAGACATTTGGTTTGGTGGTCTGCTGAGAAAGAACATAGTGCTTTTGCGAGCGTGCGTGTTGCAATATATCAATCAGCTCTTCCTGATTTGGCTTTTAATATGCAACTGCAAACATTGTAATAAGCAGGGAACGGATTTTATGGAAATTGCCTTTTTTTCTGCTAAAGAGATAGAGTATATTCGATTAAGAATGTCCACGATTTAGCTTTCCCTGATTCCATGTATACACATTTGATGTTGCCTTTTTTTGCCTTTTTTAAGATATTTGCCTTTTTTAAGATATTTGCCTTTTTTTGCCTTTTCTACCTTTAAAAAAGTGATTATAGCATTTACAATTTTTTTTTTTAAGATTAAAAAATATACACATGCCCATGCGGCTTATAGAAGCGCAGGGACCTCTTGCCAAATTGGTGTTGTAAAAATTCAAAGCCGTTTTCTCAGCTAACGTAGGCTTGAAGACAATAAGGGGTGTGTATAAAATTGTAAAGGGCGAGGAAAACGCCCTTATTCCTGATAATATGAACGTTTCAAACGTTCCATATTTAAATTGGGCTCCATTTGTATCAACTTACGTCGAGCGCTCATTTAGTACATCCA
>NW_016161119.1:38875-55242 GCF_001687245.7 Rhagoletis zephyria
GGTTCAATGTTACTGCAACTATACAGATTAAAGTTTTATGAGTTAGAAACTCGAAAGGATAAAATAGTCAAAGAGTCAAAGTACAAATTTTTCATATAATGAAACTAGTTCATAGTTTTTCTCTTTTTACTTGTAATATAAAAATTTCTAAAATAAATATATTTTTTGATTGTTCTTCGTATTTTCTGTTTTTTTAGGGCCTTATTTTGCTTTTTTGGCAATACCTTTTTTTTGCCTTTTCCTGCCTTTTTCGCTATTTTGTTTTGCCTTTTTTCCCCTTTTTTGCAATACCTAGTGCCTTATCCTGCCTTTTTCGTTATTTTATTTTGCCTTTTCCAGCCTATTTCGTTATTTTATTTTGCCTTTTTTATAGGTTTTTAGGTCCTAAAAATCCGTTCCCTGGTAATAAGCCTTGTAACCTCAAGTGTTTACACAACCAGCCTTTGAACGCGGGTTTCTTAGTCCAAGAATTAAAAAAAATGCGCATACGCTTGGTTTGCATCATATTTAAGTCACATGTGTCCAAAGAATAAATATCTTTTGAGGCACCTGCTGCAAAGGGATGGTTTTTGAAAGCAGGAGGAAAAGGGGAAAAATTCAATCATACATCCTAAAATGGTAGCTTAATTCCCCAAAGAGGTGGGTATTTTAAAACAAAAACGATTTTGATTTAATTATCTATACATAGTATAAAGGAAAGTCGAGATTCTTTGTACGCGGTAATCTCGAAAACTACTGAACGGATTTTGACGAGATTTTCTCTAATATACTCGGTATCGATAGGAGAGTCATGATTCAATAATAAAAGGTTTGCTCAAAAAACAGTTTTCTCGCTCACTCTTGACAAAATCGGCTCCCTTAGCAAGGCACTATGTGCGAGTTAGTGTGTGTGTGCAAAGCTTTTGTAAGGGAGCTAAGGGAGTGTCAAAACTCTAATGTCACTAATGAGCAAACCTTTAATTATTGAATCATGTAGGAGAGTGGCCTTTTTTATTAAGAATTTTCATAGGGTTGACACCTGTCTAAAAAACTATAAGATCCACACCGTTCGTTGGATTGTTGTTATTATTACACCATGAGAATTAGCGATAAATCGATACAAGTAAATACAAGTACATACTCGATACTTTTCTCAATTTACCAAGTATTTTTGTACTCGATACTTTTTACTCCGATCCAAGTAGGTATCGGAAAAAAGTACTTGTATCGGAAGCGCAAAACTTATTATGCTTCAGCACCTTCTTTGAAAAGCAACCCATTAGAGAATTGGAAGATATGCGCAATACATTTCCACAGCTATATAAGCAAGCCCGTCTATACATAACGGTTGTTGGGTCATCTGTCCCTTGCCAGAGGCTTTTCTCAAAAACAGGTACAACTATATCAAAACCACGAAACCACCTTTCATGAAAACACTTGGAGAAGTTGATAATTTCGGGAAATTTAACAAAAAAGGGAAATAACTCCATATTTTATATGAAAAAACGTTATCTATTAATCTTGTAAAAATGTATTCTATTGTTTTTGAAATCACCCAGCCAGCAAGAAAACGTACATTTTACGAACATTATGTTTTACGAGGGATTCTCGTATCGCCAAAAAGTTAGAGAAAAGCTCGTAAACGATAAAACAAAAAAATATAATAGAAAGAGGCTTGTAATAATTCGTCAGCACATGAAAAAATTTTAGTTTTGTTGACAATTTTTCTTCAATCACAATATTTTATAAGTAAGTAGTTTGTTAAATATTTAATTTAAGAAAATTATTAAGTATGTGATTTATTGGCAGACTGGTGCAAACGCAAAGGACGATCTACCACTTTCTTAAAAAAAAAAACCGTGGACCCCTTAAACGAAAAAGTGAATCAGATGGATGCAAAAATTGGAGCTGTTTTGGAGCGGTTATTTTCAGAGGTGATTGCTTTAAGGAAAGAAAATGGTACCCTTCGAAACAATAAGAGACCAACCATTGCAGAGGGCGTCCTGCCAAGAAGCCCATTTAAGGAAAAGCATGCATTTATGGAATTTGAAAAAGACCTTGGGAGTTCAAGTGAAAAGCAACAATTATTGGTAACTAAAAACATAAATTAACCATAATAAAATAATTTTTATTGCATTCTTTAAACACTTTGTAGGTTTCTGAACTCGAAGCTATAAATATTCTAAATGTAGATAAATGTTTAAGAACGTACTGGCTGAAAATTATTACAGATGAGGTAGCAGAACTTTTCTCGTGGAAAGGAACTGGTACCAAATGCAACGCTATTGGTTTGGCAATGACTGCGGCAATAAGAAGTACTGATTATAATATTATTTATTACCACTTTTTATTTAATTCAATTTTCCGATTTCCAATG
Organism: Rhagoletis zephyria; assembly: GCF_001687245.7. Lineage (NCBI taxonomy): Eukaryota > Metazoa > Arthropoda > Insecta > Diptera > Tephritidae > Rhagoletis > Rhagoletis zephyria. The sequence continues at coordinate 41,232 of NW_016161119.1, forward strand.
GAGTTTAATCTTTAACTTTATTTTTTTAGGTGCTTTTCGTCAAAAATTTAACTCCGACGAAGAAGTTTTTATTTCCGTTTCAAAGAAGCACTTCCAATATGCACACGACCGGCAAAAAAAATTGGCAGCCTATCGGCAAAAAAGAAAAAATAAATTCAGCTACTTTATAATATACATTAAACCCCTCTTATTTAATTGTTAATTTGGAAATAGATAGTTTGTTAATATTTATTTATCTGAAAATATCTTCACATATACAGTGCCGGAAAAAAATATTGGCACAGAGAATTTTTCGCCATGAATGCAAAGTTTTTTATTCTGATTTCTTCTCTAATTGTTTTTTATAAAAATATAGTTAGTAAGAAGTTCTACTTTCAAATCAGATTTTTAGAAAAATTTTAAGTATGCAGTTTTATAGCCCATTTAATTTTAGTATAATAAAGTGCACACTTGAATAGCTAGAAAACCTCTTTGTTTTTTGACAATTTTTTATATGCAGTTTCTTCCATACAAAAAAAATGTCGCACATAATTTGCATGGAAGAAACTGCGTGAAAAAATTGCCAAAAATCAACTCGGTTTTCTGGCAACTTCAAGCTTGCACTATGTTATACTAAAATATAATGGGATATAAAACTGCATACTTAGAATTTTTCTCAAAAATCTGATTTGAAAGTACTAACTATATTTAAAAAAAATAATGTGCGAAAAGAAATTCAAGTAAAAATCTTTGCATACATTGCGAAAAATTCTCTATGCCAATACTTAGATCCGGCACTATAAATATTTATTAATTATAATTCCATTCAATAAAAGAACTACAATAATTTGAATTAATTAATTGCCTTTATTTTTAGCATTCAAAAACAGTAGATAAAGCAGTGTAAAAAAACGCTTTTTTAACGTAAATTAATCGTTTACGAGACTCGTTTACAATTAAAAAACGGACGTAAAAATATTCGCATACGAATGCTTTTTCGATCCGTTTACGACTGTTCGTAGGCGATGCACAATTTAAAGCGAAAAAGTGTTCGAAAAAGAGTCGTAAACGGCTATCATAAACGATTTTTAATCCGGGTTTTCTTCGAGAAAATATCCAATTACGAGCTTGTTTACGATGATTTTGCTGGCTGGGCAAATACTGTACAAAAGTAATTGTTGTCTTGAATTTTTGTATGAAAAAATATTAAAGGATAAATCTTATATTTAAAAATAAGTGCACGTTTTTGGTGTGACCTCATAACTTGAGAACGACTTCACCGAATTCAACCACCTTTATGTGGCATATTCGATCTATCATGCAGATGGTTTATGCGAAGTTTTCCCGAATTCGGAAAAGGGGGCGTGGCACCACCCATACTAACTAAAATATAAAAATAAGTGCACGTTTTTGGTGTGACCTCATAACTTGAGAACGGCTTCACCGAATTCAACCAAATTTATGCGGCATATTCGGGCTATCATGCAGATAGTTTATGTGAGGTTTGCTTGAATTCGGAAAAGGGGGCGTGGCGCCTCTATTTTATATATAAAAATTAGTGAGTTAGCTTATAACTTGAGAACGGCTTCACCGAATTCAACCAAATTTATATAGCATATTCGGGCCATCATGCAGATATTTTATGTGGAGTTTGCCCAAATTTGGAAAAGGGGGTGTGGCATATGTATCTTATGTATAAAAATAAGTACACGTTTTTGGTGTGAGCTTATAACTTGATAATGGCTTCACCGAATTCAACCAAATTTATACGGCATATTCAGGCTATCATCCAGATGGTTTATGTGAAGTTTGCCCGAATTCGTAAAAGGGGGTGTGGCACCTCCCATACTAACTAAAATTTTTGTGTTGTGTATCTCTTGAAATATTTGTGGTAGAGTATTGGAAGTTGGTATAGAGGTATATCAAATAATTCCATACCCATAGAGAAAAATGGGCGGTATTGTAAAAGAGGGCATGGCACCTCCCATCTTATATATAAAAAAGAAGTGCAAGATTTCAACCTAATTTATATGGCATAGTCGGGCTATTTAGCAGGTGGTTTGTGTTAAGTTGCCCCGAATTCGGAAAAAGGGGCATGGCACCACCCACACTAACAAAAATTTTCATCTGGTATACCTCTTGAAATATTTGTGGTAGATTACTGGAATTGACATATGAAATAATTCCATACTCCCCAGCTTAAATAAAAAAAATAACTGCACGAATCTACCAAATTTAAACGGTATATTCGAACTATCATGCAGATGGGTTATGTGAAGTGTGCCCGAATTCGGTCCAGCGGTTCATGATATATGACAGTTTATGTCTGTCACGTGAACCACGTATATGGTACAACAGCAGATACATGAAAAATCGAAAATATAGTGAAAAATTCTTGCTATGATGTGCTATGTTTATTTTTTCTTCGGATAAATTAAGTCAAGTATAAACATGGCTGCAAAATAGTTCTCAATTAGTGCTTGATTTTTTTTTTAACATATACGATTTAAAAACAACAAAAACAGATTGTTTTATTTCAACCCGGCCTTGAGTTCAAAAAAATTAATATAATAATCAATTGAATTTATTTCAATAATTTTGCACAAATTTGTTGCATCATTTCGTACGAAAAGTTTTAAAACATAGTGGAAAATTGTTGCTATAATGTGCGGTTTTTATTTTTTTTTTTCGGATAAATTAAGTCAAATATAAACATGGCTGCAAGTTTTCCAATAGGGATTTTGTAGAGCCAGNTTATTTCAATAATTTTGCACAAATTTGTTGCATCATTTCGTACGAAAAGTTTTAAAACATAGTGGAAAATTGTTGCTATAATGTGCGGTTTTTATTTTTTTTTTTCGGATAAATTAAGTCAAATATAAACATGGCTGCAAGTTTTCCAATAGGGATTTTGTAGAGCCAGTGGAATGAAAGTCACCACAACACAACATATTTGTCATTTCATCGTATTATCGAATAGGTAGTGTACATTGATATTCGGTCTTTCTATTTTGGACTTTGAAGAATCAACGCAATGCAGGATTTACTTGGAAATCAACAGCTTTTTGGTGGTGCTTTGGTATTATTGCCAGGTGCCTTTCGACAAACATTGCCCGTGATTCCATGATCAACACCGGCAGATGAGATCAATGCATGCTTGAAGTCTTCCCCTCTGTGGCGATATGTGCAAAAATTGACATTACACATAGACATGCGTGTTCAGTTGCACAATAATCGATTTGAAGATCGGTTCTCGAAGCAATTGTTAGAGATCGGAAATGGCAAAGTTCGAATCGATAATACAAATGACTTGATTACATTGCCGAAGAATTTTTGTACAATTCTTCAATTAAAAGAAAAATTGATTGAATGCGTGCTTTTCGCACGGACAGCTATACGTGGCCTGTTCAAGAGTTGGCATTCCAAATTGTTTATTTATTCATACCCAAGATGGAAAAACAAAAAATGTTGTATATCCAAATGTGTTGGATTAAGATTAAAAATAAAGAATCAACCATTTTTAAATAAAACAAATGATAAATCTTCATACAGAAAAATTCCAGGATTTTTCATCAATTTTTCAATATTTGGTGTAGAGAAGCACACCGGGGTACCGCTAGTAATCTTGTAAAAAAAAACATCTTGTTTGTGTAAAAAATACAATTACTTTGAAAAATATGCAAAATCGTACTCTATGTACAAGTACTCGATAACTTTCCGATACTGAGTAGGCATCGATACCTTGTTTGACACAAGTACAAGTACTGATTTGAGTAATACCTTGATGGTATCGATTTATCCCTATATAGAATGTTGTCACAAAATATTGCTGCGCAGAATTGTTGACGATATTAACGGTAGTGATGGGTTTGCTGTCCTTGCGGATGAAACTGGCGATATAGCAGGTGTGATAAATTTTCTTTTTTAAAATTTAAATTTTATTTTTTTAGGTTTTATTTTTTTAGGTTTAAATTTTTTTAGGTATCGAACAACTATCCCTTTGCGCAAGATTAAACAGGCAACTGGTAAATGTTTGGCGGACGAAATCATAAGCAGCTTAAATAGAATAAGTGTGGATTGCGAAAAAATGCTCGGACAAGTCTACGACGGTGCAGCAAGCATGAGTGGCTACTTGCATAAATTCCCGTTGGCCACATAGGTGCATTGTGCTGCACATTCCTTAAATTTATTTTATTAAGAGCAGTGTATAATTTTTTTAACACAGCAAAGCGGCAGATATTAGTACAAGAATCATTAGAAAAATATTCTTGCCCGATTTTGAAAAAAAAATTTAAAAATGTATGTCCTACTAGATGGGTACAACGTTGTGAAGCAGTAGTCACTTACGTGCAGAATGCCGTAACAGATGCATTAGAGGTCGCAACTGAGTTAAAAGATCCAGCAGTTTCGTCGTAAGCATTTCAGCTGCTGCGAACGGTCAACACACTAGAATTTCAAACATCGGCTCAAGTAAGCGCCATTGTTTTATCGATCACCATGATACTGAGCAAAAAACTGCAAGAAAAAGAAATTGGCTTGAGCGCTGCTTTTAGTTTGTGTGTTGCAGTAAAAGGCGAAATGAAAATGAAGCGTAAAAATGCTGACGAAGTTTTCAATAAACTATTTACAGAAGTGGGAAAGTTTTGTATAACTCACAACATCACTTTAGCGGTCCCGAAACGAAGTAACCATCTTACAAATGTAGAAGATTATTTTCGCATAAATGTATTTATTCCCTTCTTGGACGCTGCTCTTCAAAACTTAGAATATCGCTTTTTGAATCATAATGACCTCTTATCATCCTTTAACATACTCTTCCCAAACATACAAAGTGATGAATGCGCAAAGTTTTTAATTGGAAAATATGCAGATTTGTTGCCCTGCCGAGGAAATATAATGACAGGACTGGCCGAAATAAGTGTATGGCAAGGAAGGAGGATGCATGCATTGGATCTGCTTAATGTAAGGCTAAAAGCAAAAATATATTCATGTTTTTCAAATTCGAAAATTTTGTCATATATACAAAATTTTCAGCAATGCGATCCCGCTGTACTCCCTAATGTACATTTTCTCATCAAAGTGTTATGCATTCTCCCAGTAACTACCGCTACAAATGAGAGGTCATTTTCCTCCTTGCGATTTATAAAAACTTATTTGAGAAATACTTTGGGCGAAGGAAGACTTAATGGCCTTGCTTCGCTTTCCATCCATAAAGATATGGAAATTACGCCAGAAGAAATTTTGGATGAAATGGCGAAAATGAAAAACAGGCTTGTGCTATGAGATTGTTGTGAGATTGATATGTTGTACTAGCTTTTACCTGCGGGTTTCACACCGCGCTTTTATACAAATATGAAAAATAATTTAATGATGTTAGATTTTATTTCTGTGCCCATTTCGTTATAGCTCGTTATTTTTTAAGCGAGTTAAGGTTTGAAACTATGAAATTATTAAATCTCGTCTGCGCGCTAGGCATACGAAAGATATCAATCTCTCTAAGGCTATCTGCACACTTGTCGGCCAATCATAGTTGCGTTATCGTCTCGTCCTGAAATTTTGAGCCGAGCACATGCATTTCAAAGGAGATGTGCACACTTGTCGTTATCGGCTAGTGATCGGCAAATCGTAGAAGATGCGGAAACGGATAAGTACGGCACTGTCGTTTGCTAATCGTTGTGCACGCATTGTTTGTTTACATTTTATGGGGAAAAATTAGTGAAAAGGTGAATATTTGCATAAAAACTAGTATTTTTTGCATAAAATCTGTGGAAAATATTAAAAAGTGGATAATTGCATTAAAATTCAATAAATATGAGCCTTTTAACTATAAAATATGACGAAATTGTAAAAGGTCTCTGTGTGCATGCACAAAACACATTTCAGGAAAAGAAAAAAAGAGATATTACTGAAAACTGATGTCTAGAACTGTTGCAGCACTCTCTATATTAAAAAAAATGCAAGTTTTTGTAAATATTGCGCGAAAATATCAACCAGAAAAACAGGAAATACCTGCTCCAAGTGAATTTTTAGACGCCAAATGAATTGAAACATCACGATCGAGTGTGCGAAAGTGTAGTCGTCATGTAATCGTTTTATCATGATTGTGACGATGAAGCAACTATGATTGGACGACCAATGTGCAGAAAACCTAAGTTTACCTTAAAATGGTTCCAGGTATACGACGCGTGAATGTGTAACCTTCTTGGAGGTGCCACGGCGGGTTCTAATATTTCCAACTCAAATTTAGTAACCTGGCCTTGATAAAATACCACTTCTCATTACTGTAGCAAATGCCTCAAGGGAGCTTTAGATTATAAGGCCGAACCCGGCTCTCCCTTTTCCATTTAATGAAATTTATTGTCAGTGCGGCACTACTAAAATAAATCTCAATAACAAATTTAAAATACTTCGAGAGATTTTCTATCCTTCCAGAGATATGTATTAAGAACTTTTTAGTATGTATGGGAGGCGACATGCCTTCATTTTTAATAACTCACTTTTTTTCCATGAGCAATTGATACATTTTGTATACACAACTCCATACCAAGTTCCAGTATTCTTCCACAAACACTTCCAGGGATATGTGGCAAGAAAAAGCAAATGTGTACTGGAAGTGCCACGCCCCTTTTTCTTATAACCCTAATCTTCTTCCATGAATTTAGAATTGATTTTACATACCCCAGTACCAAGTCCCAGTACTCTACCATGAACACCTCTAGAGATAAGCAGTATAAAACAGTAAATTTGTACGGGAGGAACCATGTCCCCATGTTCGAATAACGTAAATTTTTCTCAATGAGAATGGAATTAATTTTGTATACACATCTCGGTGCCAAGTTCCAGTCCTCTGCAATAAACACCTCCAGAGATATGCAGCATAGAAAAATCAATTTGCATGGGAGTTGCCGCACCACCTTTTCCAATAACTCTCATTTTTCTGCATGAGTATGGTATTAGTTTCACATACATACATACATATGTATTTCCATACCAAGCTTGAGTGCTTTACCCCAAACATTTAAAGAGATATGCAATATGAAACTTTCAGTCAGTATGGGAGGTGCTACGCCTCTTTACCAAAAAAGTCCACTTTGCTCCGTGAATATGAACATGATTTCACACAGTGTTGGCAAACTGTTAATCTGATTAACGATTAAAAATTAACGATTAAAATGTTAATCGCGTTCGACGATTAAAATTAATTAGTCGTAATCAACTGTACGATTAATGATAACATTTTTTTAATCGTTAATCGCTGGCTGGGATCACGTTTAATTAATTTAAAACATTAATCGTTAATGTAATTAAAAATAAAATCTGATTAACTTGCCTAGTTTGTCCGAGTTTGAAACCAAACACCAGTCATAGTAATTATTTTGTGTTTTACGCTTATAAAAAGCACATAATATAAAAAAATTATAATTATTGTTATTAGTAAGACATAAACTGGGAACTTTTACAAACCTAGTTTGTAAAACGTTTGTTGGTATATATCTTAATGATAATGCACACCAAATTGCTTAGATTGATGAGGAAACCCGACCTAGCCATACCGGATTAACTTGGTTTGTGTGCACAGGGAAATTCCAGCATAACTTATTTAATCACCAAACCTACTTGATAAAATTAAAAGTTAATGATTAAAAATTAATTTTTTAATCGCGGTTACGATTAACTGTTTAGCCAGATTAAAATTAATCATGATTAACTGTGATCAGATTGAATTTAATCGAATTAACTAACTGATTAAAACATCAATCGATTAATTCCAACATTGATTTCACATACATATCACTATACCAAGTTTCAGTTCTCCCCCACAAATACTTCCAGAGATATGTATGTAATATGAAAATTCCAATTTGTATGGAAGGGGCCTTGAGTTACCGGACTTACTTTCAGTCTAAGACCATCCTTCCGAAATCCGTAGTAAGCGTACTAAATTTCCATCTGATCGGAAAACCGGTTAAGGAAGTAGCCTATTTTTCAATCCAGGTCATAAACCATCTTTGAGCAAAATTTCATTTTCAAACAGCTGGCAATTCTTAAAAAAGTAAAGTAAAGTAAAGTAAAAAGTAGTTAAAGTAAGCTATCTGTGTGCAAACTTTCATGCGAATCAGTTCAGTCATTTACGCGTATTAATTTAATTAAACTTTCCTAATACGTGATAACTCTTAAAATAGTTGCCTATTTTCCAACGTAGGTTATAAGCTATCTCTGTGCGAAATCGCATGCAAATCTGTTCAGTCGTTTCCGCGTATTAGTTTAATTCAAACTTTTTTAACAGGAGGCAACTCTTCCAAAAAATTAGCCTATTTTCCACTGTAGGTCATAAGCTATCTGCTTGCAAAATTTCACGTAAATCTGTTCAGACTTTTCCGCGTATTAATTTAATTAAACTTTTTTTAGCAGGTGGTAACTCTTAAAAACAGTAACCTATTTTTCAGCCTAGCTCATAAGCTATCTGTGTGAAAACTTCCATGCAAATCAGTTCATTAATTTCCGCGTATTATTTAAATTAAACATTTCTAACAGGTGGCTACTCTTAAAAACAGTAGCCTACTTTCTAACGTAGGTCATAAGCTATCCGTGTGCAAAATTTCATGCGAATCCGTTTAGTCGTTTCCGCGTATTAATTTTATTAAANCATGACAAGTGGCGTCTCGCCAAAAAGTGTGGTCTACTTGAAAAATACCTTTAACCGAGAAAATCGCCTAAAACTAAAAAAAAACTATTATCCAGACAAACCTATATGTATGTACGCATGGGCGTAGCCAGGTAGGGGCAGGGGGATGCTCGAGCCCACCCTAACTGCCAAATTTTCCTTATATATATATATAAAATAGTGCCCTGAAATGCCAGCTTAATAGGGTCGAGCCCCCCCCTAAATTTCATTCTGGCTACGCCGATGAATATTAGTAAGATTTATAGAATTTACCCTTAGTATAAATCTCTGAATTCGTGATTTTTTCTTAATAAAATTATTTGTGTGCATAGCATACCATGTTTTAGTGTTCTGCTTGTTTTTTAATTCTGATATGATTGAGTAAAACAACCCCCATAGCTCATCTCTAGCTACGACCCTGTGCGCTTTGCTCTACGGTCGCTGCATTTTCAAGAGCCGATACCTTACTATAATTCTAAGTGTCTGCTAATTAACTTAAAATCCTTAAATAGTAGAAAAACTATCCTTTCATTAACATTTGTTCTTGATGTAGTACGTGGTGCGATTGACCCGCCACTCTTACTAGAACGTATTCGTTTTAACATTCCCTCTAGAAGCCTTCGAAACCATGATATTTTTGTATTAGATCGAGTAAGAACAATATATGCTTCTAATGCGCCAATTGCCAGAGCGATGAAGGAATTTAATACGCTCAAGAATTCTGCCGACATTAATTTTTCATTACCTAAACCTAGGTTTAAGCAGTTGCTGAATGAACTAGTTTAATTGGTAATTACATTGCAATTGTTAACTGTAAATAGTCTGTAAGGAAATGTTTATGTTTTCTAGATTATAGCTGCAAATAAATAAATAAAATTATCAACACTGGTCGCGATGGTGGAAGATAAAGCCCCCACTGCGATGGAAAGACCAGTTTTGTAATTAAATCCATCGCCACGTGAAAACACATTTTCCGGATTATGACATACGTGAACGTACTCATCCCATTCAACTTATACAACAGACATATCACGTAATATTCTGTCGTATGGTTTTCGATCCGTGAACGGATGTTACGATTCGAGCCCTGTATGCTTATTTGCATAACGAAAAACAAATTTATAGGGCTCCTAAACCATACAAAATCATTGCGCAGCCCGAGACATTTACAAGTCAATATTGTGGAAATTACTACACAATAAAATTGCACATTACTGTTCAACTTCTACATTTCTAAAGTGTTGAACACAATGAAAACGACGAGCTACGGGCCACAGCTTCCAATTTGTCATCTTCATTATCTAAACGCGTTGTGGATGACGCCATTAAATTTTTAAACGCGGCAGAGACATCATGAATTTGTATGAGTTTAACATAAAATAAGATGAAGAACCTTATCTGTCGCTGGAAAAATAGAAATAGATGTAATCTAGCCACAACCACAGTCGTCGCGTAGCCCTGTCGTCGCCAAAATAATTATCTACATAAGAATACGTGGAAAAATAAATCGTGTTCGTGCTATAAGCTTCTTCAGTCTGCAGGCGAATGCTTCAAAAACTAGTTCAGCAAAGGTTCAAAGTAATCGACGTAAAGCAAGACGAACGATCGAGTTTAAAATTGCAAGAGAAACAATGAAGTCTACGGACGAATTGAGCATGCGGCCTATCGTTCGAGATAGATAATAAAGCTGTTACGCTGGCGATTGCTCGATAATGGAATTTGGGAATGGAATTGATGACTTGTCCTCGAAAGTAAACGGTTACCTCTCCGAGCTTTCTCGTTTCTTCACTGCAAGGAGGGTTAGGATCCACTCCTAAAAATCCTCAGCTACGCCTTTTCACCACCTGGACGAAGGAGGTCAGACTGCAGCTGGGTATTCACGTCGATGACCTACCAATTTCGACTTTGAATAAACCGAAAATACTCGGAGTAACGTTCGACAGTCTGCTCATCTTCTCTGCGCATACAACCTCCTCAAGCCCTCAGCCGGCAGTACCTGGGGCAGAGACAAAGAAACGTTGCTGACCACATACAAGGCAATTGGCCGGCCTGTTTTAAATTACGCAGCACGATTGACTCGCCACTCTTACTGGAACGTATTCGTTTTAACATTCCATCTAAAAGCCTTCGAAGTCATAATATTATTATATAAGATCGAGTAAGAACAATATAAGCTTCTAATGCGCCAATTGCCAGAGCGATGAAGGAATTTAATACGCCCACAAATTCTGCCGACGGAAAGACCAATTTTATAATTAAATCCATCGCCACGTGAAAACACATTTTCCGGATTATGACATACGTGAACGTACTCATCCCATTCAACTTATACAACAGACATATCACGTAATATTCTGTCGTATGGTTTTCGATCCGTGAACGGATGGTACGATTTGAGCTCTGCATGCTTATTTGCATAAGGAAAAACAAATTAATAGGGCCCCCAAACCATACAAAATCATTGCGCAGCCCGAGACTTTTACAAGTCAATATTGTGGAAATTACTACACAATAAAATTGCACATTACTGTTCAACTTCTACATTTCTAAAGTGTTGAACACAATGAAACCGACGAGCTACGGGCCACTGCTTCCAATTTGTTATCATCGAAGTAGTGATACACGTCATGGCATACCTATATCTATTTATAGTTTCTATATTGCTAATTACTATTATTTTGCAATTCATATTGATTTATTAAATTCAGTTCGATTCAATTTCAATTTATTTGATATCGTATATATATTAGTACATTAAGATTAAATCTTTTATTGCACAATAAGAAGTAAATAGGATAAGAACATTAAATATAGGAAAACAAGAATATATCACAAGGAATTAACAAATTTTATAGTACTTATAATTATACAGAGTTATTACAATAACCAACATAGAAAATTTATGACCATTTTCAGTTGTTTTATTAGAAAAATAATAGTTGATAAGACCTTTGAAGTTGTGCTTACGTAAATAGTTCTTCAAAGATGCTGACAGAGAGGTCCAAAGTTTTACAGCATTAACAAAAAATTATCTCGACGTGTTAAGATAATTATATTTCGATAAAATAAAATTGGAAGAACGTACACAATTCAATACAATCAAACCGAATATTTGATGTACCGTTTTTAACTTGATTGTGATCTCAATATCACGTATTCTACGTTTAAGTTTAGCGTCTGTGCCTCCGACACAGCCTCCACGTCAAGACGAAGGCGCTGAACTGATCCTTTTTTAATCAAGATGTTCAGCAAATCGTGAAGTACCTGGAACAGACTTTATAAAGGGAAATTATTCGTGGCCGAAAAGTTAACAGCGTTGATAAATTTACGCCACGGAATTTAAAAGAAGCCATTTACAACCAGAAATTCTGTTGAACTAAAAGTTGATTAACATAATTAAATGTTGAGAAAAATATACATGAATGGGCTCCTGAATTTACCTGCAGCCTAGCAACATATATCCAGATAATTGAAAATTGCAACATAACATAACATTAACATAACAGAAAATTTCCATTTTTCTCTGTTAGCTCTTGTTGAAAAGTTAATCGTGGTGTGGTGATATTCCGTGGTTTTGCATTTCAGACTGTAACGTAGTTTTGCCTACGCCACAATAACATATTCAACATCACCCTAGCATACGTCTTACAACTGCACATAGGTACCAATATATGAACATACATACATACCTACTAGATACGTTCGCGGGTTTGAGGGGTGCACGCGAACAAATCAATAAATAAAAAATATTTAAAGTTTTTGTTATATATTTTTTATATAACTTGTTTTAGATAACTTTTATTTAAACTTATTATTTTTAACATTTAAAACATTAAGATGATAATGAGGCGATGCTAACTATGACATGACACGATGAATACTAACTAACTTAGAGCTTTTGTTAAGATCTCTTATTAGGTCAAATAGATAAACGTTTTGGAAATAAATCGAGAGTACTTATGAGTACATATTGAGTGCATATTGAGTGCATATTGAGTGCATAATGAGGAGGCAGAGTTAGGGAATTAGTTTATGGTGAGAGGGAGAATGCACATACATAACTCGCCCACCGTAAAAAAATTCGCGTCTCTGCGAATGACACGCCAAGATTAAGAGTGTAATTCGAAAATTACTGAAAATTATATTAAGATGATTATTTTATTATTTTGTAAAAATAGTAGAAGTTTCGGTAATTTTTGAATTACGTATTATGTAAGCAAATTGTAATATTTTTGGCTTTTTTTTCTTTATCTATTTGACGAATTGTATTTCGAAGTTATTATGATAATAAAATGATGTTTTGCGATAATGTAAAATATAGTAAACTAAATTTTTAATTTTCATGCCTATATCTGCAAAGTGTAATTTTTTCCTTTTAAACCTTTATTTTTAAATTAAAAATACATATTTACGACTTTTTTTTTTTGAAATTTTGGGTTTAGGGTTTTTTTCTTTGTCAATGTATGTACATATACGTTTAGATATTTGCATATTCATGTTTCACTGTTTAATTTTTAAGTTTGTTATAAAAATTTATAAAAATAGGTACAGTCATTATCGTTATTAGAATATATACATAGATACATAAAAATATAAACATAGATATATACAAGGGTAATATTTACAAAGGCCTTTTGATCTGAGCTATGTCAATTTTATTTGGGTAACTAACAGGTAATTTTATAAATCTTTTGGCAGTTTTATTCCTATTAGCAAGAGGGTTTTTCATATAAATTTTTTCGTTGTTGAAACTCGGTACTTTTTCTCTTTTTGAGTTAATTTTCTCTATAGTTTGTTTTTTCTTTTCATAAGTATGTATAACTTTTTATTTTCTCAAAGTCAATATCATTTCTGTTAATAAAATCTATAGGTTTTACATTAGTTGAACTGTGTACCGAATTATTATAGAAGCCAATAGCTTTAATCACGATTTCTTCTATTTCCACTGTGTTTTGCGTATTTTTTAAAATGCGTATATGTTCTAGTAATGTGGAATGCAGTCTTTCAACATCTGCATTGCCAGTGTGACTATTCGGCGTAGTAAAATGAGGAATAATATCATTTTCCCGGCAAAATAATCGTATAGACGCGTTGTTAAACTCATTATCCATTATTAGTTTTTTGGGTTTTCCTAACCATGCAAACCTTTCTTGTAGTTTGATTTATATGGTGACCATGTTTCTGTCTGGTAATTTATGTACAGATGCCAACTTGGTGAATCTATCAATCGTGGTCAAAAAGCATGAACGAAAACAATAAAATACATCGGTGTACACTATTTCATTGGGACTACCAGGAGTCTCTGTATGATTAAATACTTTTTTCAATGGTTTTCTAGCATATTTACTCTCATTGCATACATCACAA
>NW_016161120.1:0-20659 GCF_001687245.7 Rhagoletis zephyria
TCAAAAGTGACGTGGGTGCCAAGGCGCGAATGTGCTGATTGTTTGTTTGCTTTGCTTCCTTGTCCAACTTGGACAAGCCAGGACAGGCTACGTGGTTTTTCTTACCGATGATGTCAGTGTCATCGGCATAAGCCAGCAATTGTACGCTCTTGTAGTAAATTTTTCCTGAGCGGTTCAGTTCTGCAGATCTTATTATCTTCTCCAACATCAGATTAAAGAAGTCACATGAAAGAGAGTCGCCCTGTCAGAAACTCCGTCTGGTGGCGAACGGCAACAGAGCAGAGCTGGTGGTATTGCTCGACGTCATTTTTCACAGCCGTATGAGTTTTGAGGGGAAGCCAAATTCAGACATAGCGGCATATAGGAAACTCCTTTTAGTGCTGTCGAAAACGGCTTTAAAGTCAACAAATAGGTGGTGAGTGCCGATCCTTTTCTCGCGGGTCTTTTCCAAGATTTGGCATATTGTGAATACCTGGTCTATGGTAGACAATACATTCGATAAGACCTTGATACCTATGCTTAGAAGGCTGACCCCGCGGTAGTTGGCACGCATGGCGGGGTCGCCTTTCTTGTGGATTGGGCAGAGCGCACTTGAATTCCAGTCGTCGGGCATGCACCTTATTACCTCCTTGCCATCGTAATTAAATAGCTCAGCTGACAGGCCGTCAGCTCAAGCAGCTTTGCCACTTTTCGTTATAGTCAGGCGCTGGGATATTATATTGACTCCATCGTCATCGACTGCGACCTCGGGTTCGTCTTTTCCACTTCTTTCAGTGCTTCTGCCATTCAAAAGGGTCGAAAAGTGTTCCCTCCATAATCTGAGTACGTTCTGGACATCGGTCACTAGGTCGCCATGGTTGTTCCTACAAGAGTCTTGAAACCTTCCGTAAGTCGTTCAACTCTCTGCTAAAAATTTCGGGTGTTTTTTCTGTCGGACAGCATTTCAAGCATTTTCTCACACTCNCACACTCCTCATCGTACCAGTAATGAGCGGGAAATGTGGTTCCACTGATTGCGCAAGTTGGTTTGTTCAAGAGTGCTCTCGTTTTGATTGCAGCTTTTCGACGTTGAACTTTCCTTGCATTGTTGGGCCCTTTTTTTGCTGCTCCGAGGTTGGGTCGTATATTGGATGCATCAATATAGTAGTGCGAGTCGATGTTTGGTTCTCGGAGTGTACGTATGCACATTTTAAACATGGAAGCATGCCTTCCGTCTATCACAACATGCTCGATTTGGTTTCTGGTTTTTCGATGTGGAGACATCCATGTCCATCGCATTTCGTGGATGGCGGTGATGTCAGCCGTTATTTTCCTTAGGACATCAACCAGCCGGGCAGAGGCACCATCCCGATTAAGGGTTCGGATGTTCTAAGTGCATACCCTAAAATCATAGTCCTTCCTATGTTTGTCGTGATCGTCATCAAAAGAAAGGGGTATCATCCGAGGCATGTGTTTTTTTTTATTGGGCAGGGTTCCAACGTGGCGGGACCCAAAACCCAGCGCACGCGGGCCACTCCCAGTTGAATGGCAGTCAAAAGCTTTGCAGTACTGGGAAATATACAAAACATAGTGGTCAAAAGCGAATATCTCAGCTTAACGCGGATGTATTTTTTAAATTCCTAGCTCTACATACCTGTATAGTAAACCAAATAGCCGGACCAGACGTTATTCAAAATAAAAAATGTAAAAAATAAACTTTTTTCCGCACACTCTGTAATATTCTTCCGCAATTTTGTAAGGTAAACTAACAATTTATAATCATTGCTTTGCAGCGAAATATCTTATCTTAAATTATACACATAGGTATGTATAAATATGAGGACGTATTGAACATTTTGAGTATGCAGATTTTTTATGCTTGTATATTCATTTATGCTAAATATATTACTTGATTTGGTTTTGTCACACTTAAGAAGTAAACGTCTTGGCTGTTCACCCAACCGGTCTATACTTTTAACCATAATCTAAGATTGTACGCTTAGAAAATACACAAACATAAAGACAAAGTAATAAACAATTGAACTATAAATTTATTTATAGTTTCCGTTCAATCCATTTTTGCTCATTGTCGACTGCAGCCAGGTTTTTTATTGTCAAGCAAGCATTTCGTGGTAATATATTTCAATATCTAGGCAAAAATTTGGAAGTTAGGGGGGGCACTTTCAAGCGCTGGATTCTAGTATCTTCGTTTATATATATTGAAACTATAAGTATCTTACAGGGTAACCTAATATTCGCGGCTTGCGTTTTGGTACGCATGCCGTCGAATTTGTTTTTTTTTGCGTCACCCGAAATTGGCTTGCGTGCGTTTGCATTTGATTTCATTGAGCGAAACGTCAAATCAAAATGTCACGCAGAACAAAAATTGGAAATTGAGTTAGCTTCATACGCATGCCGTTCAATTTCGGTTGGTCCCATACAAGTTGCATGTGCATGGGAAATTTTTGACATAAATTGGCGGCGTGCGTGAATATTAGGTTAGCCTGTTATAAAGAGAAGTGTAAAATTTTTTGTATCTAAAACTAATAAAGTTAGAAGGACGAAATTCGGGGTTAACATATTAGTCCTTGACAAATATTTTTGTCAAAAATAAATATTAGAAGTTTCCAAAGGTATTGAAGGATAAAGTTTAATTTTTTAATTAATTTTTTTTTCTATTCTACAGAATTTTTCCTTTTAAGTGGTACCCATATTGTTATTCTACAATGCACCGAATCTTTTGAATAATTTTTTTATTCAATCATATTCTAATTTCAAAGTTCTTTAAAAAATCCTGACGTCAGAAAAAAAACTAAAAACGCACTTTTTACTATATTTGGCCCCCAGTTTTGTGAATATATTGACTGTCGCACGGTGTAATATTAGTAGGAGTAGGATAGGATAGTATAACATTATATAATTGGTGACCCCGAAAAGGAGCAACATCTTTAGCAGTGTGGGTGACGATGAACCAAAAAGCACCCGTAGTTGGACGTATCGCAGGCACCCGTAACTATAGCAGAGGAACACGTTCGCGGAACTGATGCTAGCAAAGAATCCGCCAACATAAGAGTAAAGGCTAAAATACAATAACGCGGTGGCAGTGGCAGTGACAGTTTTTAAAATCAGCTGTTACTGCTAATATTGGCAGCCACTACCGCAGCAAACACAATACGGCCTTGTCAGTGGCTGCTGTATTTGACATTCCATTATTTGACATTTTATATTATTTTGTGTGCTGGCGGGAGCTTCACAAAAATTAAATATAAAGTATTACTAAAATGGTTTCGTTGCTACAAAACGAAATATTACTTTTAGATTTAGGGCAATTGTATTATGTGTACAAAAAGTACAAAACACAAAGAATTTGGACAAGTGAAATATATACTCAAGAAGAGCGGCAAGCTCATGGATTTTTCGAGCAGGCTTATCAAATTATAATAACTTATGATGATTCCTAGTTCCGAAAGACTAATCGGATGGGCGTAAAGTTTTTAAATTTGTTGGCATCGCTGTTGGAGAAAAAGTTAACAAGAACTTCCCGCAGGAAACCTATCGAGCCGGAGTGCCGCTTGGTTTTAACATTAATGTAGGTTTTGATAGTTTTAACAATACTACATTTACATTTGTATATCCTTTTGATAGGTATTTAGCACAAGGTGCAAAGTGGCAAACTATTGCATGGACTTTTCGGATGGGCCTCTCAACTGTGCGCAAAATAGTTTTTGAAACTAGCGAAGCCATTTGGGATGAGTTATGTGCAATTTATTTGCCTCCACCAAATGAATGCGAATGGGAAAGCATAACTTCGGAATTTTATACAAAGACTGGGCTACCACATTGCGTAGGATGCATCGATGGCAAACACATCAGGATTCGATGTCCACCACGCTCTGGCTCGCTCTATTACAACTACAAAAAATATCATAGCATATCAAGAATGATAGAATACAAGATTGCGCATATCAGAGAGGATTTTTCAGAATAACTTTTGTGTGACGTCACACTGGTGCAATTGCGAGAGAGAAATGCCAACACGTGAGCAAGAATGGAAGAAGAAGAAAAAATGTTGCAAGGAAAACGTAAACAAGTTGCACAAGTGTGACGTCATACAAACAACGATTCTGTCAAATTCACTGAGAGACGAATAGCGGTACCGTGATTGGCGCAACCTCCATTTCTCTCAATCACAATAACTGTTTCACCGCAGTCGATATAGGTGCATATGGCAGTCAGAGCGATGGTGGAATATTGCGAGTCAGCTCTTTTGGCAGTAAAATTATTAATAACACGATAAACTTGCCAAAAAGTGGAATTTTACCTTTTTTACCCTACTTTTTCGTTGGCGACGCTGCTTTCCCACTCTGAAAAAATTTGATGCGACCATACCCAGGAAGATATCTGCAAGAAGATAAAAATAATTTCAACCAAATTCTGTCAAAAGCAAGATGCAGAATAGAGAATACGTTCGTGATAATGACTATGCGGTGACGTGTTTTATGCGATGGTTTATTGTGCCATCCACAAAATTCAGAAAAAATTGTGAAGGCTATAGTGGTTCTCCACAATTACGTAAAACAAAACGTTGTTGAATATTGTCCAAATACGTTGGTAGACCACTATGAAGGTGATGTTCAAGTAGAAGGTCAATGGCGAAACGAAGTCGCCACACTGCCACAAACAAGACTGTTTACTCGTTTCACGGCTCCAAACGACGTTTTCAAAATACGTGATGTCCTAAAGGATTATATCAAAAAATAATTTCTCGTTTGTTTTTGTACTTTGTTAGCATGTTTTTAATTCAATAAAGTACACATGTTTCCCAAGTTAAAGTGTATATTATATGAATAAATAATATTAATTATAATATTAAAACTATAAATTTTTATTAATAATATTAATAATTACTCGTTTGTTTTTGTACTTTGTAAGCATTTTTTTAATTCAATAAAGTACACATATTTCGCAAGTTAAAGTGTATATTATATGAATAAACAATATTAATTATATTATAATTATAAATTTTTATTAATAATATTAATAATTTCTCGTTTGATTTTGTACTTTGTCAGCATTTTTTTAATTCAATAAAGTACACATGTTTCACAAGTTAAAGTGTATATTATATGAATAAATAATATTATTTATAATATTAAAATTATAAATTTTTATTAATATTAATAATTTCTCGTTTATTTTTGTACCTTGTAAGCATTTTTTTAATTCAATAAAGTACACATGTTTCACAAGTTAAAGTGTATATTATAAGGCTGTGCAATTATTCGATTACTCGAGCAAGTTGATTAATCAGTTATTCGGTTAATCAATTACTCGAGTAATCAAGATTTGTATCACTCAAAACGATGATTAATCGACTTACTTGAAAAATGATTACTCAAAAAAATTTATTTTTCTCGTTAAAAGAGTTTGCTTTGGAAAATGGTTATTTTCTTGTTTACATTCTGTATATGGAAAAAGTATTTAATTTTAATTTTTGAAAACAGAAACGTTGTTTTCAAAGTATCAAGGAACTTCAAATGCTTTATATGTAAAGAGTACTTTGAAATGTAGATTACTCGTTTTGCTCATAAAACAAATTACTCAAATATTTTTGTTTTTGGTTAATCAAAATCTTGATTACTCGAGTAACTGAACTTTTGAGTAGTCATAATTTCCAATTAATCGAATAATTGAGTTATTTACTTTATGATTAATTAAAACATTGAATAATCAATTAATCGCACAGCCCTAGTATATTATATTGATAAATAATTTCATGTTTGTTTTTGTACTTAGTAAGCATTTTTTACGACGATTTTAAACGACGATATATATAATTCATTCAGTCTTATATTACACTGGCGGTTAAAAGTGAACGAATAGCGTTTTGTTTTTTATATTTACAATGTTTTCTAAGCTATATATCATGCAAAAGTAGGGTATTGATATATTAGACCCAGGTAAAATTGCATTTTTTGGCAAGTTTATCGTGTTATTAATAATTTTACTGCCGAAAGAGCTGGCTCGCAATAATCCACCATCGCTCTGACTGCCGTATGCACCTATATCAACTGCGTTGAAACAGTAATTGTGATCACTAGGGAAGACAAAAATGTGCACCAAAAACTTAATTATATGATCATTAAAATGACCCCAAAATGTTAAAAATATGCTTGATATATGCCCAAAAAATGTATTTTATTAAGAGCGGTTACATTGAACTATCATATGTTCTATGATATTTTCCAACGAAAATTTGTTGTCGATTATCGCACAAAAAGTTTTTATACCCGAGCGCACTTGTGCACGAGGGTATATTAATTTTGTTCCCATAACGGTTGTTTGTAACAGCCAAAACGAATCGAGATAGATATAGACAAATGTATACATAAATGCTCAGAATGAATAGAGAAGTCGATTAAGCCATGTCTGTCTGTCCGTCCGTCTGTCCGTCTGTCCGTCCGTCCGTGTACACGATAACTCGAGAAAAAATTGAGATATCTCAACGAAATTTGGTATGTGGGTTTCCATTAATCCAAGGTAGGTTGGTGTTAAAAAGTGGGCGAAATCGGACTGTAACCACGCCCACTTTCCATATAACGGTAATTTCCAGAAATACGAAAACTGCGATAGTTTAGTAACTACTGAAGATAATTCACTCAAAATTGATATTTACAATAACTTTCAGATGAAAAATAAGAACACAATAAATTTTATGGTCAAATGTGTATATCATGGTAACCGCTGCACCAATTTCTTCCAAACTTGGCACAGTTGCTGGCCTTGATACAATATACTAATTGGCCGAAAATTTAAAAAATCGGACTATAACCACGCCCACATCCCATATANTGAAAAATAAGAACACAATAAATTTTATGGTCAAATGTGTATATCATGGTAACCGCTGCACCAATTTCTTCCAAACTTGGCACAGTTGCTGGCCTTGATACAATATACTAATTGGCCGAAAATTTAAAAAATCGGACTATAACCACGCCCACATCCCATATAAAGATAATTTAGAGAAATAGAAAATCTTCGATAAATCAGTAAATATTAAATCTAATTTATTCAAATTGATGCTTCCAACAATTCTTTACCAAGAAATACGTTCATGATAAAATTTTGGAAAATGGGCCCACTTATGATCACATATATGTATCTCGGTAACCGTTCTACCAATTTATGCCAACCTCGGTGTGGTTATTGTGCTTGCCACATAAAAGCAAAACGTTGAAAATTATTGAAATCGGACTAAAATTACAGCTGCTTTTCATATAACCGTAAATTTCAGAAATGCTTAAAACTGCAATATTTCGAAATTTAAGGACGCTAATTTACTCAAAATTGATACACCCCGGCTTACTATCTAGCGGTAGCTTTCGGAAAGGTGAAAAAATACATATATTTAATACTTGCGCCGGGTTTTTAATGTTCGGCTCCGCCCGAACTTAGACTTTCTTACTTGTTGTATATTGAGAATGAACGCTCTATGTCACCACAAGACGTTGTTGGACAATATTTAAAAGATGACAATTCTCCAGGTGAAAACATTGCAATAAATTCATCTGTTGCTTCAGCGTTTTTGCATAAAACATTCGGTATTTCCTGCATACGACTATTTATATCCTGGATTTTTGTTCAAAATTCTATTTAATTTTTGAACGTATTTTTGAGACTCCAATGATTTGACGTCACTATAAATGGACTCCATTATTTGGAAACTTTCATCTAAATTCAATCCTTTTGTTTCTAGCTTGGTAATAACAGCACCAATTTCGTAGAGGTGTGTATGTATGTATGCGAGATCCGTTTTGATTTTTGGATTACTGAAATTTTTCTTTGACAAACTAATCGCCTCGGCATCGTCATCTAGGAAACCGTCTATTACGGTTTTTATTTGATTAAAATTCTCGCTGTAGTAAATTGCTACATTAAGCCAAGCTCCCAACTGAGTTAAACATGTAACAATACTCGTGCCATAAAGCCTATTTATATGAAATGCTATTTATATACATAAATAAAGTTTCAATTTGAAAAATGTTCGTGAAGAAGCGTGCGTGATTAAAAAACTAGGCTTCGCGAGCGTGCGTGAACGTGATTGAAACACGGGCTTAGCGGTAAACTTCACTATTGGAAAACCGTCGAAATATTTTAACGAGTATAGTAAAATTGTTTACTAGAAAATAACGGGACTTTCCGTAGTTAGACAGCTTTTTTTTTGTCAATTCAACAAACCTCGCCAGCAACCCTGGCTATCTACGCAAAGGTATTGCCAGATTTAATTATGCTAAAATTAATTTATTTAATACCAAAATATGCACTTTAATGCATTTTTGCCAAAATATGCCTTTTGTATAAAAATATGCATTTGCATATGTGATATGCATTTGCATATTTTTGTCTTCCCTGGTGATCACAAGCAGCTAATAAAACTATTCCATGATATTTTTTGTAGTTGTAATAGAGCGAGCCAGAGCGTGGTGGACATCCGAAGCTATGCTTTCCCATTTCCCATAATTTTCCGTTAAGCATGACCCATATTTTTATAAAAAATAACCAACCAATTTTAGCTTGCAAAATATTGTGAATATTTAAAAAAGAAATTCTGTACGCAGAGTTTTTCTGGTGGGTGTACATGTGAACACTTGTGATCAGCTAATTAAGTCATCATTTTGATAAATTTTGGCTGTTTTTCTTTTGTTTATTTAATGGTTATTATTTTTCCAAACAAATTATTAAAAATCAACGCGATTCTTTAGCAACTTAAAACTTGCACATTATTACCATTTTTTGCACAAGTAAAAAAATTGCACAATTTATCAAAATGTTGATGACTTAATTAACTGATCACTTTTAACTGATTATTTTTAATTTCAGACCTTTTACTTAAATTGATTTGAAGAAATCAATTAAAAAGTCGGAAATTTTAAGAAAAAGCAATTGCTTAGTTTTTATTCATTGTCAACTTTTTCTCCAACAGCGATGCCAATAAATTGAAAACCTTTACGCTCATCCGAACTCGGAATCATCATTAGTTTTTATAATTTGATAAGCCTGCTCGAAAAATCCATGAGCTTGCCGCTCTTCTTGAGTATATATTTCACTTGTCCAAATTCTTTGTGTTTTGTACTTTTTGTACACATAATACAATTGCCCTAAATCTAAAAGCAATATGTACTCTTGTAGCAACGAAACCATTTAAGTAATTTTAGTAATACTTAATATTATTTTTTTGCGGAATTCCCGGCAGCACAAAGAACATAAAGTGTCAAATAATGGGCCGTAAGAATAAAAAGTAAGCAATTGCTTTTCCTTCAAATTTTCATAAATTCAACTCGATTTATTCAAATAAATTGAAGTAAAAGGTCTGAGATTTTAAGGAAAAGCAGTTGCTTAGTTTTTATTATACAACCCAATGTAAAGAATAATAAAACGTCTGAGTTTATAAAAAATTAATAAAAATTAAACAAATAAAAGAAAAATTGTCAAAATGTCGAGCTTCTATTATTTTGGCCTTGGAGGTATATATACATCGCTCATTTACTAAAAAATTGTCACAAGGAAACAGACCTTTAAACACTTTTCCTGGGAAATTCTTTTTTTAGTTTTGACAGCCTTTTAGTAAATGAGCGATATGTAAGGTACATATTACATATTAGGGTACATACAGTATATTTTGCTTTGCTGCCTTTGTGCTTAAGTGCACATTTAAGATGCCTAACCCAAAATGCGCATCAGCGGCATTATTTTTAAAATTTATAAGGAAACTGCTCCGATAGGTGCATTCAACATACCTGCACATTAGCGATACCTGCCTTAAAAATTTGCAACTATTATCAATTATCAAAGAAAGTATTACATTTACCTGCACTGGCCCTACAATTACCTAATTTTACAAGCTTTTATTTATTTTCCTCATGTCGCAGAACAACGAAAATGGCTATCAATTTATGTAGTTATATAGATAATAAGATACCATTCGAAAAAAATTTCGCTTGCATTATTTTCTACGTGATAAGTGCTTCTCCATTATTTGGTTTCATAGGGATTCCGATAACTTCCTCATTAAAGTAGTAAAGAAAATTCGCTTAAGTGCCTTTTCGGTTAGGTGCACAAGTTTTTCGTGCAACTAAGCAAAATATACTGTATTTAATAGTAAGGTACATATTACATATTAGGGTACTTATTTAACAGTAAGGCACATATTTCATAGTCAGGTTTTACAAATGTTTTACAAAAGATGCTCGATAGAAGTTAAAATACGTACATACAACTTGCATACGTTTTCATGTGTCGTCATGTAGGAGTCGACATAAGAATTTGTAAATCCAAATTATTTGTCAAAGGCACACATACATATCCGCATGCTATGGTGATCCAGCTTAAGATATAAGGAACATATGAGTACATGCTACTTAAATAATAGGGCTGTTCAGGATCTTGTGGAAATGGGCTTGGATTTGCAGTTGGAATTCCATTTGCAAATATTTTGCTTGCTGCCATGGCAACCGTGTGCATTTTATTGTTGTGAATTTACAAATGCAACGAATATGCAAATTCAAGAGCATATGCGCAAGATCCTGAACAGCCCTATTAATTTCATTTTGGACAAGTTGAAGTAAATGATTAAGCAATATGATGAAGCATATAATTAAATATTAATTTCACTTTGGACAAGTTGAAGTATACCCATTTGTAACTGCGATATCTGCGAAACATCCAATTGTGCTTGTAAGGGCGATGCTGTCCAAAAATATTCGAAAAGCAGACTTGCGCTCAACGGATGCTCTAACACTTTTCATGGCGGTAAGCAGCTCACATTCTACAGCATTGCTTTTACTTTTCCGAGGTACTGCGGTAGCTGGCGTTGAGGAGTTGATGCCGCTTAAGTTCATAATTTCTTCCTCCGTTAAGAATTTTCCAATTGTGCTTATAAAGAAATTTAATTACACACATTTTATTAACATGTCTTCATTTCGCACGTTTATTAATACACAGACTTAATACGATATAGGTTTTTGGGGATTTGATCATGCAATACGCTTTATAAGGAAATTATGTATACCACTTTATTATCAAACGTGCGATGTGCTCAAAGTAAAATGGTAACTTACCTCGTGTTCGATGAATCCAGCAAGAATAATAGGCTGTCGTAGTTTTTGTATAACTTGGCGTCTGGCGACAACTGCCCACTAACGGACGCAGCCTCGGTGCTCTTCTTTTTATCCTCCCGATAGAAGCGATCGCGGATGCACTTTCACTTTTTTTCAATACATCAACTGAAAAGAAACGTGAGAGTAAAAGGGATTACTCGCTTTCCTAGGACATACAGGCTGCGTTTGAAATATACGTTAACATATCATCAGGAACGTTCTAAAGTAAAGAATAAGTAAACTAAAAAGTTTATTCCAAACGTTCAGAATGAATTAAGAAATGTAGCCACAATGTTAAAAGGGAGTGTACAAAAGTACATGCTTATATACAGAAGCATAGAGAGCAATGGGGAGTATTCGTAAACTCGCAAGGGAGTACGCACGGAGCATTCGTACGATGCTCCCATATATACATATAGCACAGCCCCACAAAATTCTAAATGCTTTCAGCACAACCAGTAACCACTAATTCTCATGATTTTTTTCACAGAATCAAAATCTGACCATCACATTTTTCAATTGGCTTTTGCGGTACGGTTTAGTTATTTGCCCAGTGATTTCGGACTATTATGTTCGAATGGGTAACCCGATCCAAAGTCTACACTTTGTTTCTAAATTTAACTTTATAATTTTCGGTAGCTAATTTATTTATAAACTTGGTCCGAAAGATTAACTTTTTTGTGAATTTCGGAGTGAGTTCTACGCAAACATACTGTGGATGGCGTAGCCGGAGTTGTTGTGATGAAGGTTATTTTATCTTATCGCTGCCGAAGGCCGCCAACAGGGAAAGGTGTTCTGCACAAAAATACTGTTTATAGGGTTTACATTTCCGGTGTCAAAATGTTAATTTTAGACCATTTTCTAGTGGTTCCCCAAGGGTCTGTGGAAGGTTTCGAGGGGTCAGGTGTGACTTTTTACAAAGACTGAGCTGTGCTCTTTCTAGTGGGTTGGATATCAAGACCCATGACCCCTCCCCCTCCGCCCATTAACCCACAAGCAAATAACTAAACATTCCCCTCTATTACATATGTATGTATATATTTTAATAAAAACTGTACGTGAAGTGAAAGGGTCACAATCTACCACTGGCTTACCTAGGACGTTTGCTTCCTTTGAAAATTGAAGCCACAAGCGGTCTTTATGCAATTGGTTTTTACAGCCGCCGTGCTTCTTGTCGTAGATGCATGAGTTGTACAAATTCTAATATGCGTTCATCCATCGCACTCCTGTGGAGAAGTATAGAATTAAAATTATAATAGTTGCGTTCCAGATGCTTCACGATTTACAGGTTTTACAGGATTTGCAGGAAAAGCTATTTTCTCCATTAATAAATCTTAAGGTGGTGACCTGGAACAACTTCCTGTAAAAACCTGCAAATCGTGAAGCATCTGGAACGTAACTAATGTATACACTTATACATATATACATACATACATTGTAAGTTAAATAAAAGATTGTGAAAAGTAAGAAACTTACCTATAAAAGGTGCGAAACGCCCACGGAAAACACAAAAATGCCAAAAAATAACGCGACAATTTTACACAAAATTTTATTTGTCAGTGATTATGTCAAATTCGATACTTAAAGTTTGCTGAAATGAAGGCAGTGGCAGTGAATTTAGAATTTGGGCTAAGCTGAGCAATACTGCCAACTGTCACTGCGGTATTGTGTGTCGCTTCATTGCACAGCCCAGTTTCTAAAAAAACAGCTGATTTCTAAGTACTGCCACTGCCTTATTGTATTTTGGGCTTAAAGCTACCGCCATGTTGGCACGCAAACCCCAGATTATGGATCGCACAAATTGAATTCCACTTCATTGCCGCTCGCATCAAAAACGACGCGACAAAGTGCCACACTGTCATAGCCGCTATCGAGAGCAACGTACTGCCACAAATAAGCGACATTATTTTAAACCCGCCAACTAACGATATGTACACTCTGAAATCGTGTATAGTACAGCGATTCGGCGAATTCGAATAAAGACGAATTAAAAAATTGCTGCAAAAACTGAAACTGGGAGACATGCGCCCATCGCAACCGCTTAGAGAGATGCGAAACCTAGCCAGAAATGTGATAAACGACTCCGTGCTGAAATCGGTGTGGCTTAATTGAATCTCACCCGACGTAAAATAAATAATTTCCATCAGTTCGGAACCGTTAAACAAAGTCACCTGTTTAGCAGATAAAATCAAGGAGGTCAGGGACGATCTACAATTGCACGCGGTTACGAATGCAGTCAGTGCGGTACCTAACCACCAGTCTGACCGTTTTGATCCAAGTGGATCAAAAGTGATACATTTTCCGATGAATTCTGGAGATATTTTTTTCAATTTTGATACTTTTCCAAATACAAAAGAAAAAATCTGTAAATTTGTATGCATTACAAAACATGTCGTGCAACTGTGGCAAGTTATGTACATCCAAAATTCCATTGTCGTTCACTGAACGAGCCTTTAATGTATTGTGATTCATGGTCGGTCCATGACGAAAAACGTCAAAATGTGAATAAACGAAGAGTATCAGAGCGTTGCATTTTTTTATTTTCGCTATGTTCAATAACAAAAATTAGGGCTTGGTACTCGGTAACTCGGTGCTCGGTAAGGACCTGGGGCTATATTCTGTAACTGTGAGAAAATGTAGTGTACACCGAGTGCAAAACTCACAACCAAAAACTCACCGACTAAAATACAGTGAGTTTGTCGGAAGAGAAGTGTTCACAATTTTGACAGTTAAAACTCATTCTCATACATGCTGAATCGCAAAATGAGAAAGTGTACAAAATTTTGACAGCTAAAACTCATTCTCACTCTTCCTGAATCGCAAAATGAAGAGTGCACACAATTTTCAGTGTACACTTGAAAACTCACAGTTACAGAGTAGAGCCCCTGTTTCCACAGGAAAACACCAATGTCGTGATAACCATGTCACAAAATATATTTCCAATGGATACCGCCTATTTCTCATGGGCTGCAATATATCTCAGCGCTTATTGCTTGATATCTATTGCAGGCAATTTGATAGTTTGACGGCCATATTTTCACTTGAAAGGAAGCGTGCTGGTGGTAACATCAATGAAATATTAATGTTAAATCAAAATAAGAATCTGTTCCCTATTGCTTTATGTATGATAACGTTCTAGGAAGTTGTTCAGCAAGTTTTTTTAAGATCTAAATGTTTTTAAACACCGAAATTGAGAGAATGTTGTCTGGCGGCGTTATGCGGCAAATGCTTATACATATCAAGACATCAAAGTGCCCACACACAAAAACTTGCAATCATACTGCTCGTCAAAATGACAGTTGGTAGGCCATCGGTGTTTGCCTGTGGAGTTTTGCGGTAAATTTTCCCAATGTCTTTTGTTTGTGTAAAATTATTTTAGTATCGGTTTACCGGTTACCGAATTATCGTGATGGAAGCTTGATAATTTTTCCAATTTTGAATCCGCCCGCTGCCGAAAGGCATAACGCATTTGAGTAAATAAAATTCCTTCAATTTTTTGTTACAATTGTTTGTTTTTTTTTAGGAAAAAAGCTACGAATCAGCTGTTGATAAACATAGTTCACCAGAGTAAAAGTGTGGCTAAACGTGGCAATGCTAGCTCTTTTTCTACGCATTTTGCTGTCAAAATGCGAAATCGAAAGTCTACTTTCCCGTGTAAACAGTCAGAAAGTCCTTTTTGCAGATTTGCAGAAATCACTTTCGGCAATAAAAATTGCAAGGTGTAAGTGCAACTGAAATTACGCAAATCGCTTTGGGGAAATAATTTCAACTTCCTCGTGCAATAAATGTTAAATTGTTTTGGAAAATGGGTTTTCATAAAAATTATTGGTTTTATTCCATATTGATGCTTTGATACTTAAATGAAAAAAGTGATACATATTGATACATTTTAATTCTCGTTTGCTGCTACAATTTTTCACAAGCCTGCGGTCACACTGCTAACCACACTTTAGCACAGCAAATCGAACCACTTTCGGAAGAGATTACGACTCTAAAATCGCGTGTATCGTCACAGTTACGCAACCGCAACAGGAGTTCGTCATGCAGCAGACCACGAACTAGGGATGCGTATCGCCAATGAAAATTCTGTATATCGGTATCGCGATATTCTAAATTCACAATATCCGATACCAATATATTTACTAAAATAATATCGATATATTGAATATCGGAAATATCGAAAACGAAATGGTTAAAAAAGAAATTTTTTTTGCGCACCACGTATTATTGTAAGGCGAGTAAGCATAAATTCAAATAACGAAGTTACTTTGGATAAGATGCACTTTAATTGGGGTATTCACAACGGTGTCGTAAAAGTCGTATTGTTGTATGTCGTAAACTTTAAACCCCTAAAAAATATATTAAGGTGGTTCGCAAGGTACCATCAACGTCATATTATGAATTATTGTAGTGTTAAAAAATAGTGGGTTGTCGTTTCAAGTTCTCTAAACATTTATTTAAGCTTTCAAAGTTTACGACATACAAAAATACTACACTTACGACAGCGTTGTGAATCCCTCAAATGAGTTTGAAAAAATAGTAACCAGAGTTCTGCAACTTTGATTTACCCCTCTTCACAAGCATGGCTAGCACTTTCAAAGAGACACACCTTTTTATACGTATATATATTTCTAAACGTGAAGTACAAATAGTACCGTTCAATGGGGTTTCCAGATGACCTCAAAAAACATAATTTTTAAGTTTTTGTTCGGCATCATGAGGATCAATTGAATCTGCTAAAGCCTAAAATGCCATACAGCAGCTCTGGTTTTTCTTGGTTAGCTAATATTATTTTTGTGCAAGAAGTATTTTGTCTTTGCTGTAGATTTTCTTGAAGAAATAAATTTACGAGCATTTATTTATTGAGAATTCCAAAGTGATTTAAGAAATTTTGCTATTTTTATGAATTCTTGTTCTTCATGGTAACTATGCCAAAAGCTGTTTTGCGAGAACGAACACATTTTCCAACTATGTACTCAATTTTATTTTCAGTTCAGAAGCCTAGAGGACGTGGAGAAAAGTTTCCGATATTACAAATATCGAAACAAAATATTGTAGCGATATCGTATCGCAACACCTGATATCGATATAAATTAACCGATATGTTGAACAACGATATTGATATATTGAATATCGTATCGGTATCGTGCATCCCTACCACGAACGCCCCAGTCGACTGCACAAGCATGCTGGAACAATTTTAAGTTTGGCGAAAACGCAAAAAGTGCCGCCTTCCGTGTACCAAGCAGTGTTGATATTTGAAATTTTTAAGTTGTACTACATTAATGAACAAAGTGTAACCTTTTGAGCTTAATTGTACTTTTAATCATTTCCGTCAATACCATTACCTCCCTTTTCCCGTAAAAAAAACTTTTTTTCTACTGCAGTGTGTTTATTGTTCAATTAAGTTTGACTTAAATATACACAGATATAAAATCTTAAATTACATAACTACACCCGCAACAAAATTATACGGTGGCCCGGTTTGAGCTATTAACTTTTTTCTCAAATTATTTTAAATCATTTTTTATAAAAGTGTAGTTCATTGGGCCTTATGAATAAAACTTAGCAATTGCTTTTTCTTAAAGTTTCCGACCTTTTAGGTAGTTAAATTTATAGAAGAAATTTTCAATCTTTGAAATTTGGATTTATTTGTATGAGTTTTTTTATACAATGAGCTACACTTTTATAAAACAAAAAAAAATAAAAATAAAAATTTAAAAACAGAAAATTAATAGCACAAACAGGATAACCGTATAATTTTGTCTTGGGATACATCCGCATGTTGTTATGGTACGCATACATTAGGAGCAGTAGTGAATGCAGGCGGCATGACACAATGAGGTGCACTGTGGCTAGTCATGTCGGCTGGGCTGGGTTCTTGCATTCACTCCTGTTTCCTGCGCCATAGCAGAGAAACGTCACGCCTTGTCAAATGTCGTTAACGGACGGACACGCAACAAAATATTCAAAAATTCAAAAAAAAAAAAACTGTTAACAACACCAAAAAAAAAGGCTGGAAAAAGAAAGCGTTAAATTTAAATATTCAAAATAAACTAACTGAAAAGCAAAAGAACCCAAAAAAAAATCAAAACTAAATCTCTGAAATAAAAGAAAATGAACAGAAACCTAAGGCCGAATATAAGGGCGTCATCGGTGGTGGACCCTCTTCCATGGCTATCAGCGCACCCTAGCTTGATTTATTACGAATGACATTATTTATTTTTTTTAGCTAAATTGTCTTGTCATAATTCCTAAATTTAACTTTATTCACTTCCACTCCTTTGGTTTAAATTTTATTCCATTCTGTTTCCCTTTGTTAGTCTAAATTTTTATTTCGAATGTATACCTATCTGCACACATATATGTATGTAAATGCATGTGGAAATGTGCATATATGTATTTACATATATATATATAGGATATACCATGGGTGTTTTAAACAAGGTGTGATTGACAACTCAGGTAGACCCTCTTTCAAGGAACTATTATACAAAAAAAAAGATAGAAACCAGTGATTCAAAATTCATAGAAAGTTTTCAATTTGACTTTTAGTATGGTTCGGCTGAGAGCAATGTCCAGTTCAATCACATTTTACTGAATACATCTGGGTATATACAGATAAAAATTACTATTAACTTTCCTCTAACTTTTCTTTCGGTTACATTTAATTTTTAGCTTTGTTTTGATTTCTTAGTTTTCTTTCAAAAATTTTAATTTTAAAATTTCTTGTTTCTTTTTTTTTGCATCTTTATAGTTTACCGCTTACTTTCTAAGTTAAAAAAAAAATGTGTGAGGCACTGCTGTTGTTGTTGTAGTTGTTGCTGGTGTTGTTGTTGGTTGTTATCGCTGGTAGTTGTAATAGCTGGAGGTTGTTAGAGCTGGTGGTTGTTAGAGCTGATGGTTGCAGCAGGCCAGTGGTATGGGCCCTGCTGTTGTTGTTCTCGTTGCAGCAGGCCGGTGGTATGAGCCCCATGAACCAACGACTACAGATCACGTAATCCGCCATCGTTGTATTTTTAATCGATTTTCAGAAAAAAGTTTTCGTAGCGTTTTTGATGTTTTTTGGTTCTGTTTACATCGTCTTCTACCGCTTCGTAGTGATATTTTAGCGATTTCATGTGTTTTCTGCAGCGATTTTAATTATAAATTTTGATTTATTACAAATTCATGATGTAATATGAAGTCCTTTGTGATTGGAACAAGTTTGTGCGTCTGTTTGATTTGCCAAGAGGCTTAAATTTGCGTGAAAAGTGCGTGCACATTTGTGGCATTGAAAAATCGACCGGTGCCGATAATATGCGATTGTAAAACACTCTCAATCATTAAAACTTTTGTACTTTTTTTGCTAATTGTCATCAAGTTTCACTTTTTATATTTTGTAATAAATACCAATATAATCGCCCTCAATCACCGCGCCTTTTTCGTTTTCTTTGTTTGTTTTAATTTTTAATGTTTATAAAGTTAGCGAAACAACATCAAGCAAAAAATGTCGCATGTACCCATGAATTTGCCGTTAATTAGTTGTGGAAAAAATAATTTTGTCGCTCTGGTATTTTTTTAGATAAAGGTGTTTTGCTAACTTTATATTTTCCGTTTTTTGCCGTTCTAGGATGAGCTAGTTACTTTTGAAAAAAATATTTTTTTTTTAAATAAAAAAAAATATTTTTTGCAATTTTTTTTTTAATGTTCAATAATTTTGAGAAGAAAAGGATAATAATATAATAGAAAAGCAAACCCGGTTTCTTTATGTACCACTTTGAAATTTAAACAAACAATAATCACCATTGTAAAAATCAAAAAATTAAGAAGCTTTCTTATCACAATCAAACACACAATTACAAACAATTAAACAAAAAAAAATTAAACGACAAAATCAAAAACAGTTTTAGTGCACAAAACAAGCCAAACGGCAAATTATGTCACAAAAAAATTAATTTTTTTTATTATTTTTAACCAATTTTTAAACCGCTTTCCAAGACCCTATTTTTTTAATAAGGCTGTTTAAACAAAAACAAATTTAACGACAAAATCAAAAACAGTTTTAGTGCACAAAACAAGCCAAAAGTAAAATTATGTCACAAAAAAATTTATTGTTTTTATTATTTTTAACCAATTTTTAAATCGCTTTCCAAGTCTCTATTTTTTTAAATAAGGCTGTTAAAAAAAAAAACATGTTGAAGCAGACGACTAATCTAAGAAACTGAATACCTAAAATGAAATGTAAATAAATGACATGTAATTAAACATGAATTTAAATAGAGAAATAATTATATATACTTACCTAAATGCCTAAATAAGATTTACCTTATACTTACCTTACATTTTACTATTACTAACCTTATAATTACTTTCTACTTGCCTTGTTTTCCCTTTAAATGAAATTCGAGTTTACTTACCAATTTACTTACCTTTAGTTTTTAGCACCACCCTAATGTAAGTAAATACATGGTTACAGTATTCTAATGTACCTATGTGCATGCGGTGTGTGTATGCCTACTGCAAGCACGGCTTTGTCCACGCCCAGCAAAAAATCGGTAATCGCTTTTAGTGGTAACGTGTTCTAGAAGGCATAGCGTTATAATGCCTTCGAATTTTTCCGCTTCTTTTAGGCATTTCCGGTAATGCAAAGTAGAATGTTCAACAATATTTTATTTATTTAGCTTCTTTGTTTGATTTCGGAGAATGCAAAGTAGAATGTCCTATAATATTTCTTTTTTAATTCGTTTCTTTGCTTCATTTAAGGGAATTCAAAGTAGAATATCCTACAACATTTTTTTTATTTCGCTTCTTTGCTTCATTTCAGGGAATGCAAAGTAGAATGTCCTACAATATTTTATTTGTTTCGCTTCTTTGCTTCATTTCAGGGAATGCAAAGTAGAATGTCCTACAAAAATTTTGTCTCGCATAAAAATCATGTTTTGCTTTGTTCAATTTGCAGCGAAGTTGAAGTCAGTCAATGAAGTGAAGTACAACAGTGAGGAAGTACAATTTTAAGCTTAGTTAAATATGCATGTATGTACATACCGATTTTTAAGAAAATCTAAATACCTAAATAAATACATATGTATGTATAAAAGCTGATTTATAAAAATTTTAATTAATTTTAATCTTTTAAGACATTTTCTGATTTCAATTTAATATAAATAAGTATGTACTTATCTAGGCATTCTACATTAGTTTCTCTGTAAGGCATTCTTTGTTCGCTTCTCTGGATTCTGTTTATCCATGCGTTCTCCCTTCGTTTGAAGGTAATGCTGCGGGTAAGGGCTTACCTCCAATGACATGCCCATGTTAAAATAAGGCCTTCTTGAAGCGAAAGGGTAAGCGATTCCCATCGCCTAGCTCGTTTCTACTTTCGTTCCTGTGGTAATCGTGTTTTTTGCTGGGCGCTCTCTGGTACACATGCACACATACGTATGTTCATAGGTGCAGGCGAAGAGCTTACCGTTTTAATGTTGGAATTTGGAAGTTTAGGTAACTGCAAATTAGATGTAAGAAGAAATATTATAAAAGGAAGAA
>NW_016161120.1:20684-21150 GCF_001687245.7 Rhagoletis zephyria
TTATGCGGATATTTAAGCGACAGGCAATATTTTAAACAGTTAATTTGTGCTCCCCTAAATAAAAAATTACACTTAGTGAAAGTGAAGCTTTATTGCTAAAAAACATTAGCAATTTTTCATGGCGCCCGAGCAGGGACATAGTGCGAATTAAAAATTAAATACATTAATAAAACTTATTAAAAAGTGCAAGTGAGTGCTTATATAAAAAACTAAAAGTTACTTTTCAAATAAAATTTTGAAAAAGGTTAAGTTCAAAAATTAAAATTAAACTGCAATTGTATTAAAATACAATCAAATAAATATTTTATGATATAAATACATATATCAAAAAACAACAAAGATTTAAGTAAATTTATTGAAACAATTAATTGCCTGTCGCGGTCGTGTGTGCAAAAACAAAATACATACATAAATTGATAGTGCAGTGCAGTGGCTGAAAATAAACAAAAGCTTAAAATTTTAAAGT
>NW_016161120.1:23767-31569 GCF_001687245.7 Rhagoletis zephyria
GCTGCTCGTCGAGGTAGAGGCCGTGCTCAACTCGCGCCCAATCGCTCCACTCAGCCAAGACCCGAACGACGGCGAGGCTCTAACTCCGGCGCACCTGTTGATCGGTTGCCGGCTCAGGGCAGTGCCAGAGGAAATGGCACTCCCGGAACCCAGCACGCGCTACTCCGACAGATGGCAGCATGTCTGCTCAATCAAGCGTCGGTTTTGGCAAACGTGGTCCAGGAGTTACCTCCTGAGCTTGCAGGAGCGCAACAAATGGCAGCACCCACAGCCCAACGTAGAGGTAGGAGAGCTCGTCGTCGTTCACGAAGACAACGCCCCGCCCCAGCAATGGATCCTAGGCCGAGTGACAGGTACGATCGCCGGCCAGGACGGAAAGGTGAGAGTGGCCGACGTACAAACCAGAACCGGAACAATTAGGCGTCCGATACACAAGCTNTGTTACCATTAAACGACAGTTGAATAATGCAGATTCGTTCAAGGTGGCCGGTGTTGAAGCAGACGACTAATCTAAGAAACTGAATACCTAAAATGAAATGTAAATAAATGACATGTAATTAAAAATGAATTTAAATAGAGAAATAATTATATATACTTACCTAAATGCCTAAATAAGATTTACCTTATACTTACCTTACATTTTACTATTACTTACCTTATACTTACCTTATAATTACTTTCTACTTACCTTGTTTTCCCTTTAAATGAAATTCGAGTTTACTTACCAATTTACTTACCTTTAGTTTTTAGCACCACCCTAATGTAAGTAAATGCATGGTTACAGTATTCTAATGTACCTATGTGCATGCGGTGTGTGTATGCCTACTGCAAGCACGGCTTTGTCCACGCTCTCTGGTACACATGCACACTTACGTATGTTCATAGGTGCAGGCGAAGAGCTTACCGTTTTAATGTTGGAATTTGGAAGTTTAGGTAACTGCAAATTAGATGTAAGAAGAAATATTATAAAAGGAAGAAAATGAGAAATTAAAATGACAGTCTATGAGTAATCGATGCAATCGGCGGTGTTTTCCTTTTATGCGGATATTTAAGCGACAGGCAATATTTTAAACGGTTAATTTGTGCTCCCCTAAATAAAAAATTACACTTAGTGAAAGTGAAGCTTTATTGCTAAAAAACATTAGCAATTTTTCAAAACCAATAAACGACAAAATCAAAAACAGTTTTAATGCACAAAACAAGCCAAACGGCAAATTATGCAAAAAAAAAAAATAATTGTTTTTATTATTTTTAACCAAGTTTTAAACCGCTTTCCAAGTCCCTGTTTTTCTTTTAAATAAGGCTGTTTAAACAAAAAACAATTAAACGACAAAATCAACAACATTTTTAGTGCACAAAATAATCCAATCGGCAAATTATGCAACAAAAAACTAATTGCTTTTATTATTTTTAACCAATTTTTAAATCGCTTTCCAAGTCCCTATTTTTTTTTTTAAATAAGGTTGTTTAAACAAAAACCAATTAAACGACAAAATCAGAAACATTTTTAGTGCACAAAATAAACCAAACGGCAAATTATGCAACAAAAAGTTAATTGTTTTTATTATTTTTAACCAATTTTTAAACCGCTTTTCAAGTGCCTATTTTTTTAAATAAGGCTGTTTAAACAAAAAACAATTAAACGACAAAATCAAAAACATTTTTAGTGCACAAAACAAGCCAAACGGCAAATTATGNACAAAAAATTAATTGTTTTTATTTTTTTTAACCAATTTTTAAACCGCTGTTTAAACAAAGACAAATTTAACGACAAAATCAAAAACAGTTTTAGTGCACAAAACAATCCAAACGGCAAATTATGCAACAAATAAATAATTGTTTTTATTATTTTTAACCAAGTTTTAAACCGCTTTCCAAGTCCCTATTTTTTTTTTATAAGGCTGTTTAAACAAAAACCAATTAACGACAAAATCAAAAACATTTTTAGTGCACAAAACAATCCAAACGGCAAATTATGCAATAAAAAAATTAATTGGTTTTATTGTTTTTAACCAAGTTTTAAACCGCTTTACAAGTCCCTATTTTTTTTTTAATAAGGCTGTTTAAAAAAAAGCAATTAAACGACAAAATCAAAAACAGTTTTAGTGCACAAAATAATCCAAACGGCAAATTATGCAACAAAAAATTTATGGTTTTTATTATTTTAAACCAATTTTTAAATCGCTTTCCCAGTCCCTATTTTTTTTTTTTAAATAAGGCTGTTTAAACAAAAAAAAAATTAAACGACAAAATCAAAAACAGTTTTAGTGCACAAAACAAGCCAAGCGGCAAATTATATCACAAAAAATTAATTGTTTTTATTTTTTTTAACCAATTTTTAAACCGCTGTTTAAACAAAGACAAATTTAACGACAAAATCAAAAACAGTTTTAGTGCACAAAGCAAGCCAAACGCAAATTATGTTACAAAAAAATTTATTGTTTTTATTATTTTTAACCAATTTTTAAACCGCTTTCCAAGTAAATATTTTTTTTTTAATAAGGCTGTTAAGAAAAACAAATAAACGACAAAATCAAAAACAATTTTAATGCACAAAACAAGCCAAACGGCAAATTATGTCACATTGTTTTTATTATTTTTAACCAAGTTTTAAACTGCTTTCCAAGCCCCTGTTTTTTTTTTAAATAAGGCTGTTTAAACAAAAAACAACAATTAAACGACAAAATCAAAAACATTTTTAGTGCACAAAATAATCCAAACGGCAAATTATGCAACAAAAAATTAATTGTTTTTATTATTTTTAACCAATTTTTAAACCGCTTTCCAAGTCCCAATTTTTTTTTTTAATAAGGCTGTTTAAACAAAAAACAATTAAACAACAAAATCAAAAACATTTTTAGTGCACAAAACAATCCAAACGGAAAATTATGCAACAAAAAAAATAATTGGTTTTATTGTTTTTAACCAAGTTCTAAACCGCTTTCCAAGTCCCTATATTTTTTTTTATAAGGCTGTTAAAAAAAACGACAAAATCAAAAACATTTTTAGTGCACAAAACAAGCCAAACGGCAAATTATGTCACAAAAAAAATAGTTGTTTTTATTATTTTTAACCAATTTTTAAACCGCTTTTCAAGTACCTATTTTTTTTAAATAAGGCTGTTTAAACAAAAAACAATTAAACGTCAAAATCAAAAACAGTTTTAGTGCACAAAACAAGCCAAACGGCAAATTATGTAACAAAAAAATTAATTGTCTTTATTATTATTAACCAATTTTTAAACCGCTTTCCAAGTCCCTATTTTTTTTAAATAAGGCTGTTTAAACAAAAAACAAT
Organism: Rhagoletis zephyria; assembly: GCF_001687245.7. Lineage (NCBI taxonomy): Eukaryota > Metazoa > Arthropoda > Insecta > Diptera > Tephritidae > Rhagoletis > Rhagoletis zephyria. Next base: position 27,065 of record NW_016161120.1, read on the forward strand.
TAAACGTCAAAATCAAAAACAGTTTTAGTGCACAAAACAAGCCAAACGGCAAATTATGTAACAAAAAAATTAATTGTCTTTATTATTATTAACCAATTTTTAAACCGCTTTCCAAGTACTAAATTATGTCACAAAAAAATTAAATGTTTTTATTATTTTTAACCAATTTTTAAACCGCTTTCCAAGTCCCTATTTTTTTTAAATAAGGCTGTTTAAACAAAAAAAAATTAAACGACAAAATCAAAAACAGTTTTAGTGCACAAAACAAGCCAAACGGCAAATTATGTCACAAAAAAATTAAATGTTTTTATTATTTTTAACCAATTTTTAAACCGCTTTCCATGTACCAATTGTTCAAACTTGGAAAGCGGTTTTAAACTTGGTTAAAAATAATAAAAACAATTATTTTTGTAATTTGCCGTTTGGCTTGTTTTGTGCACTAAAACTGTTTTTGATTTTGTCGTTTAATTTTTTTTTGTTTAAACAGCCTTATTTAAAAAAAATAGGGACTTGGAAAGCGGTTTAAAAATTGGTTAAAAATAATAAAAACAATTAATTTTTTTGTGAAATAATTTGCCGTTTGGATTGTTTTGTGCACTTAAACTGTTTTTGATTTTGTCGTTTAATTTTTTTTTGTTTAAACAGCCTTATTTAAAAAAAATATGCACTTGGAAAGCGGTTTAAAAATTGGTTAAAAATAACAAAAATAATTAATTTTTTTGTTGCATAATTTGCCGTTTGGATTGTTTTGGGCACTAAAACTGTTTTTGAATTTGTCGTTTAATTTTTTTTTGTTTAAACAGCCTTATTTAAAAAAAATATGCACTTGGAAAGCGGTTTAAAAATTGGTTAAAAATAACAAAAATAATTAATTTTTTTGTTGCATAATTTGCCGTTTTGATTATTTTGTGCACTAAATATATTTAAAACTTGGTTAAAAGCAATAAAACCAATTAATTTTTTTGTTGCATAATTTGCCGTTTGGATTGTTTTGTGCACTAAAAATATTTTTGATTTTGTCGTTTAATTGTTTTTTGTTTAAACAGCCTTATTAAAAAAAAAATAAATAGGGACTTGGAAAGCGGCTTAAAACTTGGTTAAAAATAATAAAAACAATTATTTTTTTGTTGCATAATTTGCCGTTTGGCTTGTTTTGTGCACTAAAACTGTTTTTGATTTTGTCGTTTAATTGTTTTTTGTTTAAACAGCCTTATTAAAAAAAAAATAAATAGGGACTTGGAAAGCGGCTTAAAACTTGGTTAAAAATAATAAAAACAATTATTTTTTTTGTGACATAATTTAGTACTGGGAAAGCGGTTTTAAAATTGGTTAAAAATAATAAAAACAATTATTTTTTTTGTGACATAATTTAGTACTGGGAAAGCGGTTTTAAAATTGGTTAAAAATAATAAAAATAATTATTTTTTTTGTGACATAATTTGCCGTTTGGCTTGTTTTGTGCACTAAAAATGTTTTTGATTTTGTCGTTTAATTGTTTTTTGTTTAAACAGCCTTATTTAAAAAAAATAGACACTTGGAAAGCGGTTTAAAACTTGGTTAAAAACAATAAAACCAATTAATTTTTTTGTTGCATAATATGCGTTTGGATTGTTTTGTGCACTAAAACTGTTTTTGATTTTGTCGTTTAATTGTTTTTTGTTTAAACAGCCTTATTAAAAAAAAATAAAAATAGGGACTTGGAAAGCTGTTTAAAACTTGGTTAAAAATAATAAAAACAATTATTTTTTTTGTGACATAATTTGCCGTTTGGATTGTTTTGTGCACTAAGACTGTTTTTGATTTTGTCGTTTAATTTTTTTTGTTTAAACAGCCTTATTTAAAAAAAAAATAGGTTCTTGGAAAGCGGTTTAAAAATTGGTTAAAAATAATAGAGATAATTAATTTTTTTGCAGAATTGGCCGTTTGAATTGTTTTGTGCATTAAAACTATTTTTGATTTTGTCGTTTGATTGTGATAAGAAAGCTTCTTAATTTTTTGAATTTTAACCATGGTGATTATTGTTTGTTTAAATTTCAAAGTGGTACATAAAGAAACCGGGTTTACTTTTTTATTATATTATATATATAATTATTGAACATTGAAAAAAAATATTATTTTTTTCAAAAGTAAACTAGCACATCTTAGAACGGCAAAAAAACGGAAAATTTTGACATAAAGAATAGTCGTTTGTCTTTGACGGGTTGCTTTCCATTACATCGGTTTTTGGGTGTTTCCACCAAAACTATCACGAATTTCGTCATGCAACTTGGCGGGGAGGTTAAGAATCTTATATATTTACATTATTTATCTTTTTTTTCACTTTATTAGTAATAGCACTTTAATAGCAATTGGTTATTCGCTGTCAAATTCCTTGCAGTTTCGCTAGCAAGGTTTTGTATAAAAGGAGCACTTTACACTTACATTTTCATAAATATACGAACTTTGCAATGATCACGTGCATTTTATGTACATTGAATGTATTTAGTCTTATTATTATATTTTTTTTTATAAAACGCGTTTAATAATTTCACTACTTTTCCTCACCAAAGTAAACAAGCAAACAAGCAAACAAATCAAAATGGCTGCGATGGTGAATAGAACGAGAGCTACCAGATGTTCAAAAATTTAAGACTCTAAACCGGTGGAATTTCAACAATCTAATTTTGTTTCCTAATAATCTCGATAACATTAGGGAGTAAATGAAAATACTCTGCCTTATCCTGAGTTTCTTCCGAAAAAAAAAATTTTCGGGGGAATTCCCCCGAAATTTTTTTTATTCCGCTCATAGTAAATATATGGAAACCAAAATTGAAAAGTGAATCGGTTCGGGGAAAATGAAACTCATGATAAGGCTGAATGTGTTTTTAAAATATGTTAAACAAAGAGCTCTGCGTAAAAATAGTTGCGGAAGGCTTAACCAATGTTGGAGTGATGATGGTTACTTATTTTCTTGAAGAATATTAATATAGAGAAAAACAATATACACTTTTCTTATTTTTATGACATTTGTTACAATCTCGGTTTTTTTCTAACGTGAAAATTAAAAAAAAAAATCATTTCCACCACTTCCATGTAATCAATGAAACTTGTATGGTGAATTGTGCAACTTTAAAAGTTAATAACTTTTTAAATAAAAAACCTCCGCGCTGTGGGGTCTTTACTTTTAGAATCGGAAAAGCTCCTCTTACGGCCTAATTTTTTATTTTATTTAATTTTTTCCCCAAATTTGGACCGAATATAAAGAAAATTTTCCCGAACAGACTTTGCACTTACCTAACCTTTGGTACTCTCCTGGACGCAGTTTTCTGCTGGTTGATGGCTGCACCGTCGTGTCGCCCAAATCGACCACGTTTGCAGTGCCCAATAAAAGGACGAAGGTACGCTGCTCCTTCCGCTGGATATACGGCGCTTAATTTTTCGTTGGGGCCCCGAGTAGGTTGCCCCTTCGTTTTACAAGATTGTCTCACTTTCCACTTTCACAGGGTATTAGCTACACAATTTAGGTCCACACAGAAGTTATAGTTTAAATTAAGTTGTGCCCTTCTATTTAGTTAATTTTTGTTAGTTACGTTAATTAATTTATTTTTTTATTTATTTTTTATTTATTTTTATTATATTTTTTTTTCTCTCACTAACACCACCTGTTTAGCACCGACACTTGACACCTTCAAAATTTGCGACTGTGGTGTTGTCAGCGGGTTTTTATACCTTTGCACTGCGGGAAATTATGGAAAAATAATGGGCTCTGTGGCAATTGGAACAATTCCGTTATTTTTCCATTTGGGATTTGCCGCAGTGCAAAGGGGAATGTCAAAATTAGGAATATTCGCGACTGTCCAGGGTTGCCATGCCCCCAATTATACAGTTCCGAACCGGTTGAAGGCAGCCATTCAACGCTTTGCTTCTTCGCTGGCCGCATGCTAGAGAAAAATATGAGATGGTGATATTTCTGACATGCTACCGGGTGCACTAGAGTAACCCATAACAATGTATATTCAAAGATGAAAACAATAACGATAAAAAATTATTAATAATAATTTTAACGCAATAATAGTTTTAACGCAAACGTCAAGCTGTGAAGCTGTGTTTTTCTGTGATCTGTTTGAATTTTGTGTTTTATAAAGCTGTTTACGCTTATTAAAGTAAAAAATTAAAAAAAGTGTTAATAAACTTCTGGTGCACAATTTAAAGATAAGTAACACATCAAAATTTCCTGTAAATTTGATTAATTTAACTTGATATTCTTAATTGCATGTGCCGAGTATTTTGTTTCATATAATATATTGTTGTTGTAAAATTGTTTTTGTTTGTGCACATTGATTTTGCTCTTTTTGTCTTTTTGTCATTTCTGCTGTTTCATATTTGTCACAGCTGTTTGCGTTGTGTTTATTAGGTGGTTCCCTGAGGAACTCCTGAAGAAACTTTAATGATGTTGGAAGAACAATTATTAACAATAACTCTTTGTGTTCTATCAGAGAGGTAAGATGAGATCCATTGAAGAAGAC
>NW_016161120.1:35436-55230 GCF_001687245.7 Rhagoletis zephyria
GCCTAGGGGCGGCAAATATTTAAATCCGCCACTGTATAGGGAAGTCTACAGAATAATTGGACCTAAAGAACTGAGCAAACATGTTGGCAATGAGTTGGCTGTCGCTAGATACAGTGTTGCGATAATGCATAGCGGACGGAAAACCACGTACCTTACGCTTTGAATTTACGAAACCATAAAATGATTTAGGATTGTTAATTAAATTCTCGTTAATTTTACATAAATATGAATTATAACATTTGTTATTTAATGCAAAGTAGCTATGTCGCAAACCTGAGTACCTTAGGTAATCACTGTGTAAGCCCGTTCTTTTATACAGTTTAAAAGAGTGCGACTTTTTAGTTTTCAATATTTTAAGCTCTTTAGTGAACCATAATTGTATTGGTTCTTCATGAACAATCCCTGCAAACCATTTTTTCAGAGTATTCTGCATTGTAAAGAAATTTTAAAGAATTCGTTAAGATTTAATTCGATTTTTTACCGAATTTTCTAAAATGAAATAAATTACGCACACTTCCATTCTTTTACGAAATTTCGGAAGAAAATCTGCGAAGCAACGAAAATAATGGTGCTATGTGAAGAATATCTTTCAGAATTTTTCCAGAATTTTCTTTATTTTTCGTACAGAAATTTCTTTCTATTGCTTTCGCAAAAACATATCTAGTACTTGAACTTGACTTATTATTATGTATTTCATTTATGATTTCGTAGCTTAACTCAAGAGCAGGATGGTAAGCATTTTCCGGCAAAACTAGGGGATCACACCGATTAATAGAGGCCTTCGGAACATCATCAACGTAAACGAGATCCAAGACCTTTCCAAACTTATTTGGACACATATTTATTTGTTGAGAAGTTCAGCCATTTCCTCCAGAAATACATTAGGGGGATTCTCGAAGTCTTGCATGATGCACGGATTGCACGAAATGCAAAAATACTATTCCAAATTTGGAAGAGTACGAGAGCACCCCAATGCAAAGTGGTAGCATGTATGGGTAGCAAGCAGCGAAATTATGTATCAAATACAATAACAAGATACAGCACAAAAAAAATTAAATGAGCGAGATGAGAGGAGTGAGAGAAATATGTAGCAATTCCAACAACAAAACAACTAGCACAGGGTCGCATTTATCTTGCTATGCTATTTCTGCAAAATATATACATGGGTTTCGACGTTGCATATTTTGCAGCGATAGGAAATGTTATTTCCCATGTATTTTGTTGTTGTGTGTTTGCAATTTATGCCATCCATGCAATCCGTGCTGCGTGCAATGGCTTTGCAAGATTTGGAGAATACCCCTATTGTAACTATCTCTAGATGAAACTGGTACAACATCGGCGTCGATGACGTTCCATGAAATGTGTGGCAGATTTAAATCGCCCAAAACAATCATAGAATCGGATGCCGTAAGCATTGCATTTACGGTCCCAAGTAAAGAAACTAGGTGCATATATACTGATACGGCAGAATTAGGAGGGATGTAGCTAAGAGCTAAATAAATATAAGTCTTTCCAGCCTGTACACGTATACATTTAAATTCGGTATATTCAGTGACAGGAAGATTAACTTCCTCGGATGGTATCGATGAATGCACCGCGAAAAGAACACCACTGCCGATTCTGCCCACGCGGTCACTCCTGTATATTTGATATTCATTTGGAAGAATTTCGGAATTAAAAATATGAGGTTTGAGCCATGTTTCGGTCAAGGAAATAATATTATAATTGCAGTCAAAACCTTTTAAATATAAGTCAGTTAATTTGGTATTCAAACTTCTAACGTTTTGATAGTAAATACTTAAATTAGACTTGCGAGTTAGTTTTTTGAATCCGAATTAAGATTAGAAATTTTAGCTACGTTATTATTAGTTTTATTAGGTTTATACTCAAACTCGCGAACAAACGCCCCGGTCGGCCAAAATGAACTATTTAGTAGTGAATCAAAATCTTCGGAAGCTACTTCAATTTTAAAAGATGAAATATCGCGATCGTATTTAAAATTAAATTTACGAATAAATACATCTTTAGTTCTAATTTTAGTCGATATGTATGACTTTATATCATCCGAAGAAGTATCTTTAGCAAATCTAGAGACAAAGATTGATCTTCTACCGCTCAAACCAGCACATTTTATATGGGCAATCCCATCGCAGAGCCAGCATGACACATAGGAGTCGCTTTTAACGTGGCAGTTGGTGTAAATACACGACATGTTTAAAATTATATTTATTTTTAGGTTTTAGAAGCAAAAAAGTAAAAACAGTTTTGAAAACGATGTATTAATCAGTGAACCAATCAGCTGGTAAATATCAGTTGGAAAGCTATGTAGCGAACAGTTTTAAATGCACTGTATATTTGAGATCCTATATTGGTCCGATTCTGTTCCTGATATTCATTAATGATATTTCTTCTATAATAAAACATTCAAAAATTTTAATGTATGCCGATGATGTGAAACTTTTTAAAACATTGTCCTCTATCGAAGAAAGGTCTTTGTTACAAGCGGATCTGAACAACGTGGTTAGTTGGTGTAATACAAACTATATGCCACTAAACCTTCAAAAATGTAAAGTTATGTGTTTCTCTCGGAGGGCTGTTCAACCAGCTGTTTATTCAATATCAAATTATAATCTGGAGCAGGTATCCAATTTTGTCGATCTTGGTATCACAATGGATTCCAAACTCAATTTCAACCATCATATTAATGTTACAGTCAATAAAGCCAAAGGCGTTTTTGCATTTGTAAGGCGATGGTCAAAAGAGTTCAAAGATCCTTATGTTACAAAAGCTCTTTTTACCAGTTTAGTTAGACCTATACTAGAATACGGATCTATTGTTTGGAATCCCCGCTACCAAGTTCATTCAGAAAGGATTGAATCAATTCAAAAACAATTCTTGCTTTTTGCATTGCGTAATTTTAACTGGGATTCAGATTACAATCTCCCCCCTTACACAAGTCGTCTAAAGCTCATAAATTTGCCTACACTCGCAAGTCGTAGAGAAATGCTGGGTATAATGTTTATCGTAAAATTAATGACATGCTTGATTAATAGCCCGGCTCTCCTGGCTGAGGTAAATTTTAATGTTCCTTCTCGAGTGTCAAGACACTTTCGACCTCTATTTTTAAAGCCATGCAAAACTAATTTTGAACTAAACGAATCATTCCGTGGTTTATGTCAAGATTTTAACTGTCATTCCAGCACGTTTGACGTATCGGACTCGATTTTTACTATAAAGAAAACTATTATTTCCACTCTCAATAATTGAAATACTATCTTTAGCATATCCAATCAGCTGATGAATTTGATTCTGTAGCTGAATAGTTTTAGATCTCGACACTTAACAAACTCCTGTTTCCACTACTAGGCACCAAAAAACTAAAAAAAATGGAGGGTAAAAAGCCGTTGGGATTAATTAATTAATAATAATAATAGATTGGCGCTTACACATATGTTAGTGTTTGGCCAAGCTTCTCCTCTGATTTGTGGCGTGCGCCTTGAAGTTGTCACACAAAGCGGAGGGACCTACAGTTTTACGCCGACTCCGAACGGCGATTGTATTTTTATGAGAAGCTGTTTTTCATGGCAGAAATACACTCGGAGGTTTGCCATTTCCTGTCGACGGACGACCGCTGTTAAGAAAAAACCTTTTTTCTATATTTTTTGCGATGTTGCTTTGACCAGGATTTGAACCCAGGCGTTGCGGAGTGGAAGCGCGCACTGCTTACCACTACACCACAGCGGCCGACGATAAAAATGTTAAAGGAAATAAATCAGTTTATATGAATGAAAATAAATGACATAAAATGAGATCACTAACGGTAAAATGCAAATCCACGATTGAAATTTTTAATTTCAATGCATGAAATTTACATAAAGTTGTTTACATTTATCCTCGAATTATTCGATTAATACATTTTCTCAGGATCGTCACTAGGTAAATTGCATTTCCATAGANGCATGAAATTTACATAAAAAGGGTTTACATTTAATCCTCGAATTATTCGATTAGTTCATTTTCTGAAGGATCGTCACTAGGTAAATTGCATTTCCATAGATCCTTGTAATTCTTTATTAAGTCCTTTGTTTGGATAAGAGAGGCGCATGTTTTTAAGGCGAGTCTATTTCTACATTTCGTTTTGATCAGATTATTAATGGAAAATATGCGTTCAACACATGCTGATGACTGAGGTAAAGACAAAAGGCCTTGTACTATTCGAAAAATATTGGGAAAAAGTAGCTCATTAAGGTTATTTTTTATCTGGCCTATTTCATGCCAAAATGAAGTGATGGGCATATTTTGCATTTTTTTATATCCGAGTAATCCGCGATTGCTCGGTATTCTGCATTAATTTGCTCAGCATTTCGCACTTCAGTGTTCGGAAATAATTTTAATATGGGCGGTATACACTGTTTGTGTCACCAGAAGTAACATGGTTTGGACTTATACAGGTATTGTTTTAGGAATTTCATTCTTAAAATCAATCCTCTTTCTTAAATTATCACAGAACGTTACATAAAATTTTAAAACATTCGTTTAAAATTGTAGAAGATCTGATTATTTAACATTTTCATTTAAACAAAACATTTCAACTTGAGCTCTACAAAATATTTCAGGAATTGGAATGTGATTACTCTAGTCAATACAAAAAATAGAACTAGAATCCATATTATTTTTGTGGAGGAAATTTCTACACACTTGGTTGAACAGGAAATTAAGCCGCGGAAGAAGAATACGTATTCTCGCTTCCTCTGCTTGCATTTCTCTGTTAATATCGTTAATAATCTTTAAAATATATTTTAAAGAGTAAAAATACATCTTAAAAACTGGATCACGGAGACTCAAAGGAGTGTAGCTCAAAATAGTACCTTAAAGGTGTCCATTGCTCCAAAATTCGTTCAATGACCTCCTAAAAACAGAATACATGATAAGCATCACAAATTGGCGAAAAAGCAAATACACAAATTAAATTATTGACCTGCCTCGAAAGCCAGCGAGTTGGGGCATATTTCAATATAGCATGTAGTTCGGTTCCGAATTCCGTTTGAAAGTTCTCAAAAACACCTTTCCTATTTGGGCTGTGACAGAAGTGTTTATTAATATCGCGAACAAGCTTCTAAATTTCTGTCGGAAGTGTCGCAGAAGCTGCTTCAGACGACAAGTTTAGATTGTGGCAAACGTCGCCCTGTATTAGAATTTTCGGACAAATCTCTTTTAGTTTTGCCTGCACACCATTTTGCTTCCCTATCATTACGCTACGTTATGATCGTTTAGTACTTTAAGTAAAGCCTTAAAAAAACCCTCAGCTGACGAGTCGTTGACTGGCGCAAAATCAAGGAATCGATCTTGACACCTTTCCCGGCAGACCCTTATAATAATTGCTAAATTTTTGTTCAAGCTAATGGCTGTGCTTTCATCGATGATAACAGAATAGTATTGCTTATTAGTTATATCGGAAATCAACTTGCAATTATGTGGACCGGTAACAGAATTTATATTTTTTGCCCTTTGATTCTATTCGTTGTAAATTTTGCGATTATTTTGGAATCATTAACCGATTTGAAGCACTTGTTCAAATGATCCAAAGCAGAAAATGGCAGATTGTGCTCTGCAATGAATAAGCTGAGACGAATCTCAAGCTCTTTTGCTGCTTTTGTAATCGGTATTTCAGAGGCTTCTGATTGAAAGAATTAATTCATTTTTAGTGAACCTCGCACGCTGCTTAAAGCTTTTTCATGAGCTCTACTTGATGCATGTCTTTCTATGTGAGTTAGACCGCCCACAATAGGCACATTGCAAATATGACACTTTTCCCCTTGTTTGGAATCAGCATCCTCTAGCAGCCATTCGAATTCGTCTTTCCATTCTTTACGGAATCAAGTCTTTTTTTTCTTAAATGTACCAGATCCGTCGCTTGCTTCAATGTCATTGTTGCTATGAGAAATGTGGAGAACGTTTATCATATTACTCCAAATATGTAAGTTAAAAAAACCTATATTACTTACTTTTCTTCACATAGTTCACTTGGCCGAGTCCGCGCCAGCACTGTAGCATCCTTTACAATCCATTTAAAAAAAAGAATGTTTAATTATAATTCATGTAAATATTGAAATATTATATTAACTTATGTATTTACCTATCCATATCGTTCCCGTCAGTTTATTTTTCAAAATAAATAGCGATAAGGAGTACTTCACCCGCCGGTTNTGGCAAACGTCGCCCTGTATTAGAATTTTCGGACAAATCTCTTTTAGTTTTGCCTGCACACCATTTTGCTTCCCTATCATTACGCTACGTTATGATCGTTTAGTACTTTAAGTAAAGCCTTAAAAAAACCCTCAGCTGACGAGTCGTTGACTGGCGCAAAATCAAGGAATCGATCTTGACACCTTTCCCGGCAGACCCTTATAATAATTGCTAAATTTTTGTTCAAGCTAATGGCTGTGCTTTCATCGATGATAACAGAATAGTATTGCTTATTAGTTATATCGGAAATCAACTTGCAATTATGTGGACCGGTAACAGAATTTATATTTTTTGCCCTTTGATTCTATTCGTTGTAAATTTTGCGATTATTTTGGAATCATTAACCGATTTGAAGCACTTGTTCAAATGATCCAAAGCAGAAAATGGCAGATTGTGCTCTGCAATGAATAAGCTGAGACGAATCTCAAGCTCTTTTGCTGCTTTTGTAATCGGTATTTCAGAGGCTTCTGATTGAAAGAATTAATTCATTTTTAGTGAACCTCGCACGCTGCTTAAAGCTTTTTCATGAGCTCTACTTGATGCATGTCTTTCTATGTGAGTTAGACCGCCCACAATAGGCACATTGCAAATATGACACTTTTCCCCTTGTTTGGAATCAGCATCCTCTAGCAGCCATTCGAATTCGTCTTTCCATTCTTTACGGAATCAAGTCTTTTTTTTCTTAAATGTACCAGATCCGTCGCTTGCTTCAATGTCATTGTTGCTATGAGAAATGTGGAGAACGTTTATCATATTACTCCAAATATGTAAGTTAAAAAAACCTATATTACTTACTTTTCTTCACATAGTTCACTTGGCCGAGTCCGCGCCAGCACTGTAGCATCCTTTACAATCCATTTAAAAAAAAGAATGTTTAATTATAATTCATGTAAATATTGAAATATTATATTAACTTATGTATTTACCTATCCATATCGTTCCCGTCAGTTTATTTTTCAAAATAAATAGCGATAAGGAGTACTTCACCCGCCGGTTTAAAAAAAATCGCTACCACAATAACGCTCATCACTAATATTACCAATCACAAACACGTTTGCATTCAAAATTACCAATCACAATGTCGTTTTGTACCATATATGAAATATAGGTATGTTCCTTTTCTTAAATGCAAACGGATTAAAAATCAAAGTGTTGGTACAAAAAGTATTCTTGATGTTGAAATTGTACTTAAAATCGGTCAATTGTACTTTGGTACTTTTTAAAACTAATTGTACTGAAAAAAGTACAGTTGTACTTCAAATATTAACACTGGCACCAAGTCGTTATACTAAACGCTCTGTCCTTAGCGGCGGTAAGTGACAGGCGTAATACGACCAGCCGCCGCTTGCTTATTAGGGATTCGATCACGAAATTAAATTTTTGGTTGATACTGGGGCCGAAGTTAGTGTGATCCCAGAAACGACTACGCAATGCCAACACCAATTGTTACTATTATCCCTGAATACTTGACGGATTTCCTAATTGTTAGATAAGGGATTAAAAGACGGATTGTTAAATAAACTCTCAGGATGACCAAATTACGATACAACTAACTTCATTGTACAAGAAACACTTTACAATACTCGCTAATGCAATAACGCCACTTTACAATACTTGTTAAAGCAATTAAAACATTTCAAAAAATTTGATAATGCAATTGATGGCTGTTTTACAACTGAACTTGTGGTTTGCTGATTCGCAACTGAACGTGGTGTACGCTGTAGCAACGCCTTTATATACCCGCGCTGCTTCGCACTCTTGGCGACTCTAGAAAGTTCTGACATCTATCACCCATTCTCTCATTCTCTCCCTCTTCGCAGTATTCATCCACTTGACGTTTCTCGCAGTCGAATATTCTACGGCATTCCTCGAAGAGTATTCGCCACACTGCCCTCCACCTAAGTCTGATCGTCCCGATAAAACATACTTGCTATTACAAACGCTGCAAGCCTTTCCAAGTGGACCACCTTCATCTTGCTTCTTGGCCTCTCAACGGTCTGGATTCCATACATTACGTCATTCAACTGTATAGCAATCTCATACGGACCTTCCCAGTTGCACTGTAGTTTTGGGGACAAACCTTACTTCCGTTGTAGATTGTACATCAAAACTAAATCTCCCTCTTTGAAATCCTCAGAGTACACCGACTTATCATACCTGGCCTTCATCTTATCACTCATAATTTGAGTACGCTGTCTCATAAGAGCAGATTCTTGTCCACGACTTTCTGCAAATGCTCTTCGCGGTTCGGTTAAACCCTTCCACCATGCCATCTGATTGGGAATGAGGAGCCATTGTTCGAGTTTTCCGGATACCCAGTGTCTGGCTCATCTCTTAGAACAGCGCCGATTCAAAATTTCGTCCCTGGTGAGAGTGCACCTCTATTCGTACGCCGTATATTGCAACCCAATTGTAGGTGAATGCCTCCGCTACTTTTTTTAGCTTCCTGGTTTGGAATCGGGTATACCTCCAGCCATTTGCTAAAATAGTCCATAACCACAAGGACGTATTTGTTTCCCAGTCTTCTCATAGGAAATTACTGGCGAAATCCATGGCAATCCACTCGCATGGTGCACGCGAGTTCTACTGCTTCATATCGTCAAGACTTCTGGATTTCGGCCCTTTAGCTGCAATACACTCCGCGCATTTGGCAATCCCCTTTGCGACCGATAGCCGACAGTCAACCCAATAGAACCTCTGCTTTATCATTTCCAGGGTCTTCTTGATTCCCACGTGCCCTCCACTTGAACCATTGTGGAATTCCTTGAGTACGTCCGGAATTCTTAATCTTGGAACTACTATTAGGTTGCGGGAGCACTGGCCATCTTCACTTTCCCACACCCTACGCAAACAGCCAGTTATCAACTTTATCAATTACCTGCGACAGTACTCCTCCTATGGCATAACCACTAGCATCCGTATCCAAAATAAATGTTGCAACTGGAACCGGGTACATTGCCGTTCTTTCAGAGCTTGGAAAGCCTAGTCCTGGTCTTTGTTCCACTCGAAGTCTTTCAAACGTAGCAGGGGCGTTGCATAATCCAAAAGGCATCACCGTGAATTGCCAAAGACCATCTCCAAAGCTGAAAGATGTCTTCTCCTTTTCTTCTTCGCTTACCTCCACTTGCCAATAACCACTCTTCAGATCGAGTGTGAGAACCATTTGCCAGTTTTGTGCCAGTCAATGTCCAGAGTATTGTCGATCCTGACCAGTGGATAGCTGTCTTTCTTCGTCACATCATTTAGTTTCTGGTAGTTTACGCAGAGCCGCATTTGACAATCCTTTTTCTTAACAAGTACTACCGGCGAACTATGGACTCGCTGATGGTTCAATCACACCACGTTCGCTCATTTATTTTATGATCTGCCTTACAGCGTCTCGTTTGGCAAGTGGAACACTTCGAGGAGCTTGACGAATCGGTCTTGCATCACCAGTATCAATGCGATGTTTCACAACGTTGGCCCTGCCTGGTTTGTTGCCATCTTTGTCGAATATGGTGGAGTATCTGCGGATAAGTTCCTTAGCCTTGTGCTAACATTTTCCTTCCAACCCTTCCGTCCGTGCACTTATGTCTTCCACAATGTCATTCTCGCCAATAGAATAGCTTTCGGGTGACATTTCGCAATTGAAGATGAACCATATCTCTCGACAATGTCCCAGCAAAGTTTCTCTTCGGAGTTTGATTGGTGGTTTGAGCTCATTAAGAAGTCGAACTGGAATGCGTGCATCTTTTTGCGTCTTAGCCAGGGTTTTGCCAATAAGTACGTCCGGTGTAGAATTTCGTGTTGCTTCAACAACCCACAATTTGTTTGTCACACAATCTCCATCAGTTTTTGCTTAAACAACTGCTTCTGACTTCGGTGGAATCGGTTCGCTTTCCTCTAGGATCACTCACTTGCCATCGTAACCAAAGCTAAGTGGCACTTCCACGCTGTTGCCCTCCATTACCCTCCTGTTCTCCATGTCGATCTTCATACCTTGGCCAAGTAAGAAGTCTACTCCTACGATGATTTCATCCCCAATCTCTGCGACTACAAACTTCTTTAACACCTTCACATTCCCTATTGCGAATTTCGGTGTTACCTTTCCCACTATTTGGCTATCCTCACCAGTTTCTGTCCCCAACCTTGTTCCAGGCAATGGCTTCACCTCTTGAGTGACCAAATCAGATCGAATGATGGAATGTGATGCGCCCATATCCACAGTATTGCTCATGTACGTCCATATATCCACCAACAGTAACGTTGCTCGCTTTTTCTGCCAATTTGCGGGAGCCAGCGCGCGCCTCTTCCTGCGGGCTTGTGACTGAATGGAGTTGGGTTCGTCTTCTTCAGCCCTGCGTTTGCGTCCTGCTGAGCTGTTGTGCCTGTTGGAACCCGTCTTACAATCGTATGCAAAATGGCCAGGGCATGAATCACGTATGACGACAATCGTCTGGACGATATCGTGCAGACATTTTCTTGTTTCATGAAAACCAAAAATTGGTCGATTGTTTGTGCGATATCGTCCACTCAATTCCAGTTTTGCTTCATGTAACAGTAACAGTAACACGTAACAGCAACACAAATGCATGAATCAGTGTTTTTACGACATCGTTTTGTCCGTATCGTTTGAACGACAATCGTTTCAAAGTTACGCAATTCATGCCCAGGTTTTTCGCAACTAAAGCTCTACCCAGAATTACAGCGGACGACGGTAAAGCGGTTGGCGGTAAGTGAACAGCTGTTCAGTTACCGCAGTGATATCGGTCCGAGTAAACACAATTGCATCTGAAGACGGCTTCCGTTAACTGTCATTTTGATTTGAAAATTTTCATTAAAATATTTTCATTTGTTTGGTACGTGCGTGTGTGTATATTTGCTGGAAATAAAAATGGTTAAAAGCATTTGCAAACTTGTGAAAATAATAGAAATTATTACAATCAACAACGTGCCGTCCCCGCTGGGCGGTAGAAATAGAAATAAATTTAAATCAACCGAAAAACGTTGGCGGTTAACCGTCGACCGCTTTACCGTGGTCTGCTGCAATTCTGGGTAGAGCTTAAAGCATTTTCCAGCATCCTTTTTCTCGGTGGCACTGGGATTAATCTTACCTACGAGTAGAGTCCGACCGATTACAATTCTTTCAGGTACCGACGCCAATTAATCGGCTTAGAAGAAAGAATCGGCCGATACGTGTGCCAATGCCGATTCCATAAAAAATTACAAATACATGTATTAATTCATAAAATCAGTTAATTTAACGGGCTTAAAAAAACAAGAGAAAACAAATAATTGAATTAATTGGCTTGTTATGCAACATTACATACACATGTATGTATGTACATACATATGTATGTGTAAAAATATATGTACAAATATCACATTTATGTACAATACATAAACAACTTTTTTATATGGTGGTAAGCAAGAAATGTTTAGGAACATAAAATTTCATTTCGCTTTATACTAAAATACACTCTTTTGCACTCAATGCATAAGAATTTATATGCTAGGTATGTATGTATGTATGACAATACTGGCATTTGCCTTTTGTTTATTTAATGTTTATTATATTTTTTTATAAAAGTCTAGCTGGTATACATACAACAAACACCATACAAATTCAGATTTCAAACTTTGTACAAAAATTAGAAAAATTCTGGTTCTTTTCACCAAAATTTCAAACTTTTTAATTAGAATTTTGGTATGCAGTTTTNGTATGACAATACTGGCATTTGCCTTTTGTTTATTTAATGTTTATTATATTTTTTTATAAAAGTCTAGCTGGTATACATACAACAAACACCATACAAATTCAGATTTCAAACTTTGTACAAAAATTAGAAAAATTCTGGTTCTTTTCACCAAAATTTCAAACTTTTTAATTAGAATTTTGGTATGCAGTTTTCTAGACTATTTAATTCTAGTAAAATGAAGTGCGATTCCTTTGATTTTTAGCAATTTTTTTGCTGGCATTTTTCTCCAGATAAAAGAAAACATAGTTTTGTATGGAAAAAACGTGAAACACCTTCCAAAAAAAAAATCATTTTTAAGAGCTGTCTGCAAATGTTTTTTTTTTTATGTTGGTCGTTGTCCGTCGTTTCACCTGAACATATGAAAAGAAATTCCAAATAATCGGCGAAAAAAAGATCGATGCCGATACTGATGGTCAATTTTGTGCCGATACTAGCCGCTGCCGATGCCGATTAATCGATTGGACTCTAGATATTTCGCTGCAAAGCAACGATTACAAATTATTAGTTTATCTTACAAAATTGTGGAGGAGTATACGGAAAAGTTAATTGTTTGACATTTTTTATTTTGAATAACGTCTTGTCCGGCTGATTGGCTTATTATACAGGTATGTAGATCTATGAATTTAAAAAATACATCGGGGTTTAGTTGAGATATTCACCTTTGACGACTACGTTCTGTACATTTGCCAGTTCTGCAAAGCTTTTGACTGCCATTAACCTATATGAACTTGTTTGGAAGCGTGCTAAAGTGGGAGCTCGTAAAACCCCGCGTGCGCTGGGTTTGGGTACCGCCACGTTAAAACCCTGTCCAATGAAAAAAAATAATACATGCCTCGATGATTTGAGAGTATGCACCTGGAATATCCGAACCGTTAATCGGGAAGGTGCCTCTGCCCGGCTGGTTGATGTCCTAGGGGAAAATAAAGGCTGACATCACCACCATCCATGAAATGCAATGAACGGAGGTAATCGTGGAGCCTTGCGACGTCCATTACAGTTGCCGAGTAAAGGAGCGCAAATTCGGTGTTGGATTTGTGGTGTGAGAGACAACTCAATGCATAAGGACTTTTGTGCTAGGTATATATGTACATACTTATAGTGGTCCACAAAATAAAAGAATTGCGATATTCTGACCGGTTTTGGCATTTGGCCTTTGTCTATTGTTTATTTAATGTTTCTTATTTTTTTTTATAATAGCCTAGCTGGTATGCAACAAATACCATATAAATTCATGTTTCAAACTTTGTAAAAATTAGAAAAGTTCTGCTTATTTTCACCAAAATTTCAAACTTTTAATCAGAATTTTGGTATGCAGTTTTGTAGACCATTTAATTCTAGTATTATAAAGTGCAGAGTGCTGCTAGAAAATGCCGTTAATTTTTGGCAATGTCCTCCATATAAAGGAAAATGTTCGAACATACTTTTGTATGGAAAAATAGTGAAACACCTTCAACCAAAAAATAATGATTTTTGTGAACTGTCTGCAAATGTTTTTCGATGTTGGCTGTTGTCTATCACTTCACCTGAACATATGAAAAGAAATTCCAAATAAACGGCAAAGAATCGGCGAACAAAGGCCGATGCCGATGCTCAATTTTGTACCGATACTAGTCGATGCCGATTAATCGGTCGAACTCTACCTGTGATTGATTTAATCGTTTTCAGTATCTCGTTCATCACTTGGGCTTTGTAGGCTGGTCTACTTAGGACCGACTCCGTTTCACGTGCCTGAGCATACTGTTACGATTATCCTTGATACCTTGAGGGATTTCCCAAATATATTGCGGCTCGTATCGCTGGATTGTTAAATAAATGCTCACGATGACCAAATTGTACAACAAACAATTTACAATACTTGCTAATACCGTAAAACCACTTTACAATACTCGTTAAAGCAATTACAACGCTTTACAAAACTTGTTAACACAATTAAACTTATAGCTTGCTTATTCGCAACTAACTTTACTTGTAGCTTGCTGACTAGTAACTAACTCACTCCGGTGTCTGGTGGCGCCCTTATATACCTGCGCTCGCACTCATGGAAATTCTAGAATGTTCTGAAGTTCATCGCGCATTCTCTTTCTCTCGCTGTTCGCAGTGTTCATCCACTTGAAGTTTCTGATTGTGGAACATTCTACTGCATTCCTCGAACAACCTGCCTATTTCTCGTTGTTCGCTTCGCGTTGCCGCAGTATTCGCCACAATACGATATAGTCGGGGTTCCACTGATGAAAACTTTCTTACCATTAACTCGAAAAAAATGTGCCAAATCTGCAAAATATCTACCAATAACTTTTTTGGAGTTATTTTAGTAAAACCTATAGCTCTGTTCTATTTTGGAGTTTTTTTTTAATAAAAATTAAAATAGTTTATTAAGGAACTTTTTATTTAACTAAGGATATGGTATTTGAAATCAAATTATAGGCATCTGCTCGAATTTCTTCAACCAAAGGCGAAAGTGATGAACAAACAACAAAACTTCATCGTTTGAAAAACTGGAGTTATTACAAACAAATTCATTGAATCGCTTGGTGATTGTATTTTAATATTCACAATGTTTTTCAAGTAAATTATTTTTTTCTTGCTTTTTTTGTTTAAGATATATACAATATTCAGAAAAATTTAAAAAAATTTTCTTCTAAATTTCGAACATTTCATTCTGAATTTTTAGAACAGTTTTGGGTATGCAGTTCTGTAGCCCATGGAATTTTAGAATAATCAACAATATGCAGCTAAAAATTCCTGCTGATTTTTTATAAATTTTTTGCCACCGGTCTTGGTTTTTTTCATTTAACAATTACCATTAATAAAAACTGGCGTTGATTTCTTTAATTTTTTTTTCAACAATAATAGTGTCTAATTACATACTTGTCCTTTTTTCTTTAAAGAATTGTTTGAAATCCATACATATGTATATATAAAAAAGTGTGCATAAAAATATTCAAAAAATAATACAGTAAAGTATACTACACTTTTGGAAAGGAATTTATGGCTAGTATAAAAATAATCACGAAAAATACAGCGGAAACGAAAAGTTTTGTTTGTTTTTTAAACCAAATACTTTAACCAAAATGTACCAAAATAAAAAAAATTACCCTGTTACCAACCCAAATCTTTTCTACCAATTTTGGTAATAATCGTAAGTGTCTCTTTCACACTCGGGAACAGTTTGCAAGATTTCCGCTGCATGTCCTTTTAATGCAACGAACAGCGCAGCGGATTTATCGTCCATGCTTCATTTGTTTGCTGTGATTGTTTTTTCTAACTGGAGCATAAAGATTTGGAAAGGCATCGTGACGTCAAAGGATGGAGCTTTTACCTGGAGCGTTCGTAGAAGTAACTGTACGATTCAACTGTAGATCTCGCAGACGACCTTCCAACTCGTCCACTTTTGCTTCGACTTTCCCCTGTCTCTTCAATTTTATCCTATTTCTCCTCGATTATCTCTTGTCTCTCCTTAAGTAATGCATTATCCCTAACAAAGTTCTCCTGGAGTAGCGTGATCTTTTCATCCACCTGCGATGAAATGTATGTATTCTGTGCTTCCAGCTGTGATGACAACTGCGTCGTAATCTGTAAGGACATCTGCGATTTCAGCGAAGAAATTGCAGCCAATATCATGCTCATATCCATACTCGTAGATGAACTAGTAGCCTTTTCTTCAATCTGTGTAGATGTCTGCTGCACATCCTTCGACGAAAAGTAGCTCCACTTTTCTTCCGGAGGTGGATAAATTTCGCTTATCCAACTCCTGTTTGAGTTCCTCGATCTTTAACTCTTGAATTTTTGGAATTTTCAGGACTTCCTCCTATGGGATTTATTTAAAAATCCCAATTCTGACACCAGTTGTTACGATTATCCTTGAATACTTGACAGATTTCCCAAAATCTCTTGAGTCCGTATAGCTAAATTGTTAAAGAAACGCTGAAGATGACCAAATTACAGTACCATTAATTTTATTGTACACCAAACACTTTACAATACTCGCTAGTGCAATATCAACCCTTTACAAATACTTGTTAAAGCAATTAAAACACTTTACAACACTTGCTAATGCAATTGACCGCTGTTCTACAACTCAACTTGGTGTGCGCTATAGCAACGCCTTTATATACCCGCGCTGCTTCGCACTTATGGCAACTCTAGAACGTTCTGGTATCTATAGCACATTCTCTCGCTGTTCGCAGTATTCTTCCACTTGACGTTTCTTGCTGCCGAATATTCTACCTCTTTCGTCAAACATTCTGTCATATTCTGGTTGTCCGCTTCGCATTGCCGCAGTATTCGCCACAATACGAATTCGCCTTGCGTGTAAATATTCACGGTGCCCTTGAACCAGATTCAACTGAATCGGTCTGGAACGATGGAATTTCCGATTAGACTATTTTGGAGGGGTGTTCCCGAGGTAGAACACGTGAAGTTCAAAATCGTGGCAAGTACCGACTTCAAAAACTATAACTTTTTCGATTTTCGGCCGATATTTCCCATTTAAGTATAGTATAAATAAGACTATATATGAGTAATTTTTTAAATATCGAGCTTGAACCGCTAAATTAACGTAAGCGACATTTTCTCAAAATTTTCTTTTTGATGCAGAAATATTCCTAGAGCATCCAGATGCATTTCGGCTATAAAAAATAAATAAATTTTGAAAAAAATGTCGCTTACGTTATTTTGGCGGTTAGGGCCGATGTATAGCCTGTGGGGAATTTCGTAGTCGTCTACTACAATAGCCAACTTTTGGTCCACTTATAACTTTGTTCTTTATTAGTTAGTTTTTTTCACTTCATAATATAAACATGTATTATCGTCCAGGGCCGGTACTAAATATGGGACGGCCCCCCTCTAACCTTAATTTTTTTTAAATATTTAAACGAATTTCCGATGTTATCATCACATCCTTATTCAGTGCTTTTGAAACATACCAAATATTTTCGTGTAGAAATTCTTTTTTTTATAGAAAAGCTTCGTCTAAAGGCAGAATTTGTTTTGCTATACTGTTGTACGGATCAAGTGAATGCGTAAAATAGTTTTTATTGTTTTAGTCTTTTCCAATTTTTCTAGCATCGCCAGTTACCCCAAACTTCAGGTCACTAGGCAAACGGAGCTCACTGCCGAATATTACCCTTGCAGGAGTTTTACCCGTTGTTTCACGCACTGCTGACCGGCATCCCATCAGGAACAAGGGTATGCGAATATCCCAATCTTTTTGATTCTTGTCATCGACCTTCCGCAAATGCTTTTCCAGGGTTCGGTTGAACAGTTCCACCATGCCATCTGATTGGGGTTGAAGAGCCGTTGTTCGAGTTTTCCGGATACCCAGTATCTGGCACATCTCTTGGAACACCGCCGATTCAAAATTTCTTCCCTGGTCAGAGTGCAGCTCTATAGGTACACCGCATCTCGCAACCCAATTGTAGGTGAATACCTCCGCTACTGTTTTAGCTTCCTAGTTTGGAATCGGGTATACCTCCGGCCATTTGCTAAAGTAGTCCATAACCACAAGGACGTATTTGTTTCCCTGTGCGCTCATAGGGAATGGACCGGCTACATCCATGGCAATCCGCTCGAATGGTGCACCTGAGTTATACTGCTTCATCTGGCCATGACTTCTGAATTTCGGCCCTTAGCTGCAATACACTCTGCGCAGTTAGTAATCCACTCTGCGACCGATTGCCGATATCCAACCCAATAGAACCTCTGCTTGATCTTCTCCAGGGTCTTCGTGATTCCCAAGTGCCCTCCACTAGGACCCTTGTGGAATTCCTTCAGAACGTCCGGAATTCTTACCTTTGGAACTACTATTAGGTTGCGGGAGCACTGCCCATTTTCACTTTTCCATACCCTGTGCAAACAGCCAGATATCAACTTTAAGCTGTTCCATTGTGCCCAGTATGCCTTACATACATACATCAAAAGCTCGAGATCTGGATCTTCCTGCTGACACTTTCGTAGCTGTTCTTCCTTCCACTCTTCCGCTGGTGTTATTGTCGTTAGCCGGACGTCTATAAGGCCCTCTTTGCCCCCAGCTTTTGAGCAGTGTTTACATTCCAGGCTACATGGTCGACACGACATGGCATCAGCATTTCCGTGGATACTTCCCTTGCGGTGCTCAATAGCGAAGTCATAACTTTCAATCACCGAGCTAGTTATCCTTCTGGATTCTTAAACTGTAGTAGCCACTTCAGCGCTGCATGGTCCGTTCGAACTCGGAAACGTTGCCCATAGAGGTACTTGTGGAAATGTTTGACGCACTCAACCAACGCTAGTAGTTCTCTCCGAGTTACGCAGTAGTTCCTCTCGGGTTTTCCAATCGACCGGCTATAGTAGGCAGCGACCTTCTCCTGCCCATCAATTACCTGCGAGAGTACGCCTCCTAACCACTGGCATCCATATCCAAAATAAACGTTGCACCTGGAACGGGATACGCTAGCATAGGTGCAGTACATAGCCGTTCCTTCAGAGCTTGGAAAGCCTCCTCCTTTTAGGACTTAGCTTCAGACCAGCGCCAGCTATCCTCTGGAAAACGTCTTCCAAATTATTCAGGTGTTCGTCAAAGTTTTTACCCAATACGATAACGTCGTCTAGATACACCAAACATGTTTTCCAATGAGCACATGGTCCATAAGTCTTTCAAAATTGGCAGGAGCGTTGCCGAATCCAAAGGGCATCACCGTGAATTGCCAAAGACCATCTCCAACGCTGAAAGCTGTCTTCTCCTTGTCCTCGTCACTTACCTCCACTTGCCAATAACCGCTCTTAAGGTCGGGTGTTGAGAACCATTTTGTTCCAGTCAACGAGTCCAGAGTATCATCGATCCTGGGAAGTGGATAGCCGTCCTTTTTCGTCACATCGTTTAGTTTCCGGTAGTCTACGCAGAACCGCATTTGACCATCTTTCTTCTTCACAAGTACTACCGGCGAACTCCATGGACTCGCTGATGGTTCAATCACACCACTCTCGCTCATTTCTTTTATTACTTGGCTTACAGCTTCACGTTTTGCCAGTGGAACACTTCGAGGAGCTTGGCGGATTGGCATTGTATCACCAGTATCAATGCGATGTTTCACAACTTTTGTCCTGCCTGGTTTGTTGCCATCTTTGTCGAATATGTTGGAGTATCTGCGGAGAAGTTCCTTAGCCTTGTGCTGGTATTTTTCTTCCAACCCTTCCGTCCAAGAATTTATGTGTTCCGCAATGTCATTCTCGCCAGTGGAATCGCTTTCAGGTAATTTTTCGCAATGGAAGTTTGCCCCTACCTCTCGACATTGCCCCAGTACAGTTCCTCTTCGGACTTTGATAGGTGATTTGAACTCAATGAGTACTCGAACAGGGATGCGTCCATCGTTTTGCGTCTTAGCCAGGGTTTTATCAATAAGTACGTAAGGTGTCGAATTTTTTGTTGCTTCAACAACCCACAATTTGTTTGTCCCACAATCTCCATCAATCTTCGCCCAAACTACTACTTCTGATTCGGTGGAGTCTGCTCGCTTTCCTCTAGGATCACTCGCTTGCTGCTGTACGTGCCATCATACCCAAACCTAAGGGGCCCTTCCATGTTGTTATACGTCATAATCCTGTTCTTCATGTTGATCTGCATACCCTGATCAAGTAAGGAGTCTATTCCAATGATGACTTCATCAACAATATCCGCGACTATGAACTTTTGTAACACCGTCGCATTCCCTATTGCGACTTTGCAGGTTACCTCTCCTACAACTTGNACTTCTGATTCGGTGGAGTCTGCTCGCTTTCCTCTAGGATCACTCGCTTGCTGCTGTACGTGCCATCATACCCAAACCTAAGGGGC
>NW_016161121.1:0-2033 GCF_001687245.7 Rhagoletis zephyria
CTTCCCAATTTTGACAGTGGTATTGCTCAACGAAATTTTATACAGCTTTATTTCTTGTGGAATGGGCAGAGCACACTTAAATTCCAGTCGTCTGGACCATATTCTGTAGTTTCAGCAGCTATTTATGTTGCTTTTCAGCCCCATAACCACTATTTGTGCCTCACTATAGTCAGGCGATGGGACATCGACTCCATCGTCATCGGGAGCTTTACAAGTCCTTCGTATGGCTCGCTCTTCCTATTTCGGAAAATACGTCGAGCTTCCCTCTTCAGTTCCCTATAACGGTCCTACACGACATAATTTTCTCTGCAATTTCTTGACGCTCCTCATCGTACCAGTTGTTTTTTCGGGCTCGCTGAAACCCGACTACTTCTTCGGCGGCGGTACTTAATGAACGGGAGATGTAGTACCACTGCTCGCGAATGAGGTCCGAGCCGTTGTTTGGCCCTCGGAGTGTACGTAAGTCTAAAACATTCGATTTGGTTTCTCGTTTTTCAATATAGAGCCAGCCAAGCAGCTTGGTGGACCATTTTATGCTTAAACCTAGTACTACATATTACCACGATTCGGGCCCCGGCGAAGTCGATCAGCCTCAGTCCGTTTTCGGAATTTTCGTCGCCTGAATTTTCGATAAAGGCGCCAAAGATCCCTTCGTTGCCTACCTTGGAATTGAAATCGCCAAGCACCATTTTGATATCATGGCGGGAGTAGCGTTCATATGTACGCTTTAAGCGCTCATAGAAGAGATCCTGGGCTTGGGAGCAGATGAGGGAGATATTGAAGAATCTCGCTTTGATGTGAATTGTGGCTAGATGTTCGTCCACCGGCGTGAACGCCAGTCCTCGGCGACGGAGTCTCTCTCCCACCACAAACCCAACACCGAAGTTGCGCTCCTTTACGTGGTAACTGTGGTAGACGTCACACGCTTAAGTCGCATTCCTTGGGTGGCGGTGACATCAGCCTTTGTCTTCACGGGCACATAAACCAGCAGGGCAGAGACACCTTCCACTTGAAGGGTCATAGTCCAGTTTACGTTTGCCGTGGTCGTCATCAAAAGAAAGGAGTCTCATCTGGGAATGTTTGCCTTTTTCACTGGGCGGGGTCCCAAACTCAGGAGGATTTACGCCTTCTCACGTTAGCTCGCTCCCAACCTGGCGTTTAAGGGGAGGCTTCGTTTGAAATTCTGTTGAGCCGGAAGTGATTCGAGTGGTTGTGAAAATTTGTATGCAATAATTCACTTGGTGATCGCGAATCGCATGTCGGCAACTCAAAAAAATATTTTTTTCCTTTAGTAACTGTTTTGAAAATGTAGTTTTTTGGGTAATAATTGACATACTATAATCAGCCCTTAGAGCAGTATGGAATGTTTTCGCATTTATATATTTCTTCAACCTATTTAGATGGCTACTTATTCACCTGGATTATTTCGTACAGAATGCTAATCTTTTGAGAAAGGCTGCAACGTGGATGGAAAATAAGCGCTGGATTACAATGCTAAAATTGGAAGTATATTTTTATATGCAAGTAAGTAAGTGTATCGGCATTTATGTGCATACTTAGTGTCTAGGCAATACAATGGACATATGACTCTACATTTGTACATACAGAAGTCTAATCGGGAGATAAGTTTCAAGAATAGATAAAAAATACTTCAAATTCCAGAGTGTGCCTCACGCTGTGGCGCTGAAACCGTTTACCAAAAGCTGAAAAGAAGAGAAAAGAAATTACTCGCATGGAAAACGTCAAATAATCAAAGAGCCAATGTACGGCACGCAGTCAGGGGAGATCCAGTTAAAGATGTGCGGACATGAGTACACAAAAAGCTTAACACCTTGACTGCGGCAACCGCTTAGAAGGCGCAGGGCCACTGATGCCAGTCACGTTGGTTACGCGATGTTTGTGGTCTGTTGAATGAATGTGAATGTCAAATCCCCATAAAAAAAAAACCAGCATCTGCCTTCACACCTCAGTACGCTTACACGCCCAACAGGTACTCCAACAAGCTTACCGTTGCATGGAACGCATAAACAAAT
>NW_016161121.1:8004-11069 GCF_001687245.7 Rhagoletis zephyria
AGAGTTTGTGAATCTTCATGGCAATTCCACAGCTACGTGTGGCAATAAAGTGTACAAATGAATGAGCGCAGGGTTAACTACTGTAAATAGGCGCCCGCCCGCATACAAGCAATCATTTAGTTAATCGTTAAGTAATACACAAACAAAAATAAGTATATGTACTACATACATATATACATATATATATATATATACGTGTGTGTGCAAAGAAACCATTTAATTAATTGAAGACGAAACAAATGACCGAAATGCACAGTGCGCGCCAAAGTGGACTCTAATTATCCTTTTTTGTGCGACTTGAGGGAGGGTACATTACGGACGTGCGCGGTCACCGACCGCTAGTGAACGGTCAACTTGGCATTTATGTCGCGAATGCAATCGCACGAAAGCAAAATAAAGTCGCACGTCCGTAAAACGAACAGACGGATTAGAGGGCAAGGATGCCGATGTGAGAGTATAAGCGCCAGCAGAAGGCAGGAGCAAAAGCAAACGGACACATAAACATACTGCGACAACTGTCCGCCATCGGACGTGCGTGGCGTGGCGTTCATGTTTAGATGACGCGCGAACATGTTGGCATTTTTGTGCTAGTTTTACTTTAAAAACCATACACATCCTGTAGTCAATTGTACCAGTTGTAAACTACTTCACAACTAATATGAGCCGCATGTCCAACTAGTCAGCAAACCATCTTTATTCCATGCAATCAACTGGTATTTTTAACATAAAGATGTCCTAGGCCATGGCAATTGTCAGATTTCGGTCAGAAATATACCAGTCTCATGCTAGTTCAAAATAGACAAATACTAGTCCAATTATGGACCAAAACCACTACTTTGAGAGTTAAAAAATAAATTGAATTCATGGATATACAATAGAAAACGTTTGATTAAGAACACTTAAATATAATTACAAACAGTATTTGCAAGGAAATTTTTTGAAACATTTGAACATATTTTTGATGTGGGATCTTTTCCCACATTTTTTTTTCAGAAAGTATTTTAAAATGAGTCATATTTCTCTTACTACTAATATGTATGTATGTAGAGCTATGTGCCACGATCAGTTTATGAAGTTTTGAAACTTTTTATGTGTAGGAAAATTTAGGTTTTTTTTAAATTAATTTTTATAAACGGCCTGCTCCGACATGAAGTGCATTTCTCGGCTTTGTGAGCCGTGTATTGCCAGAAGCGGAATCTGGCACCACCTGGCTTGAAAAGGAAATTTGTTTACACAGATCCTGGTCATAGTTAAAATAAAAAAAACGAATTCAAGCCGTTTTCACTTGATTTTCGTGGATTGTTTGTAATAAAGAAATACCTAGTTTTACTAATAATATTAAAACTTATTAGCAAGCACTTATTAGCAAATGAAGGTGCCAAAAATTGTTTAGTTTGAGGTGTAATTCGGAAATGGTTTTATATGAATAGGTTGAGAATTTCAGGAAAAAATTTGTTAAACCCAGCTTTGTAAATAACTCGACTTGGCCCACAGTCCCTGCTCAGTTACTGAAAAAGTTCATTGAACTGTCTTAACACCATGTTTTGTTGAAGCTCTACGCTTAAGTAAATATCCATTCTGTCTCGAAATGGTGGACGCAAAAAGGTGTTTAGATAAAAAATTACACATGTATATATGTATGAACATACATACATCCGTCGCTCTTACGACCAAAATGCGCAATTCAACTCAAGGTAGGTCAGACGGTCAGTAAGCCGCCACTAAGCGAATGGCAGCGGTAGGTACTCGTAGTTTGTGTTTGACCAGTCCAATCGCAAATTCAAGGCACGTCGCATTCACATTAAATGTTTCTCTAGCTTACAGAAACTCTTGGTAGGGATTTTTTGCAACAGCGGCAACTAAAATGATATAAAGATATAAAGCAGAGAAGGATACTCGCGGCTGAAACAGGAAGCGCAGTCGCAAGGAAGAAGCCAGAAGAAATGAAATGCCCGACATGAGCAGGAAATTAGCGATGCTAGGGGTTGCAGGGGCTCCCAGTGACTGCTTGAGATTTATAATTCCTCTACCTAAGCGTGCAAAGTGAATGTGGCAAGGCATTTGAAGGTGAACGCAATTACGGTTGGCTGCATTAGCGAAAGCAAAGTTTTTGCAAATGTTAATTGCTGTTGTTATGCGACATTTGATTAATATTTCGGTATTCTCTACCGTTACACAAGTCGCAGTTGCGGATTCGCTTTGGTTTCGTTCGCGTTTTTTTTTTTTGTTTTACTCATTACTCTTCGCCAATGTGAGCAAATGCACTTAAGGTGAAAGTCTTGTGTAAGTATTCGTGGCATGCCACTCTTCGATTGGCGCCCACACCTATTCAAATCCAGGCATAAATGTCAATGTCAGCGAAAATTTACTCTGCGCCCACTTGGTACTGCCCTTGCTCGCTTCACAACTTCGATGAATCTGACTCTTCGAACAACGATCGATCATCTTGGATACTACCAAAAAAAAAAACCAGTGGGCTCAGATGCCTGCGACACATTTAGGCAGCAGCAGAGCGACGTTTCTACGGAAGTTTGACTAAACTTTTATCTATCCACTTTGTTGTTTCATTGTCACTGTATATAAATATGTACAGTATCGGTCATATCTATAGCACGCCATTTCAAAGTGATATTGTGTGCCACTTATGTATATTTATTTATTTTTAAGAATTTTCAATTAAAATTAAACCCCATATAAAAACAAGTTTAACAATCTGTAGAAAACTTCAAAAAAGTGCAACAAATTTTCNAATTTTCAATTAAAATACAGTTCTTTCTCTAACAAACCCTATATAAACCCAAGTTTAACAAATTATAGAAAACTTCAAAAAAGTGCAACAAATTTTCACCTAAATTTCAAACTTTTTTCTCAGAAGTGTTTGAATTTTTTTGAATACACCAATTTATAGCCCAATCAATTTTAGTCTGATAATGTGCAAGTTTCAAGTGGCTAAAAGTTACCGTTGATTTTTTAGAATTTTTTTCGCCAAAGGTGTTGCGGTTTTCTTCCATATACAAATAAATTGAGTTTATTCATTATATGGAAGCCAATGCGACAAAAAAAAA
>NW_016161121.1:13054-41794 GCF_001687245.7 Rhagoletis zephyria
CGCTTCTCGCTTCTCCATTTTCGCTTTGTCTGTGAACTGCTGTGAACTTCAGTGAACTGCTTGCCTGTTGGGTTCAACGGCTAGAAAGTTTGAAAATTTCATGAAATCACTTAAAGCGCAGTGCATACTGGTTGAACTCCTGCGCCCCAGGAGCAGGGCTTGTTGTCGGTTCTAGGCGCAATTTCCATTTCATTCTGCTTTTGCAGGAGGATTAACTCGAAAATTTCATATCAGCTTTGTTACACTTGCGTGAGTACTGTATCGAGAGGGGTGGTGGGTTGGTGGGTTGGTGGGTGGGCGCCTGCTTTGAATGTTATCAGTTTGCTTCTCTGCTTCGATGCGTTGCGCAATTATTTATTACAATCGTGTGAACACATTCTGCATCTCATCAAAGGGAATGAGAACGATGGTTATGGAGCTTGGGAGTTTATTTAATCGATATTTTTAAATTTAAAAGAAAACAGGTGTTGCACCCATTAATCGATGCTAATGATAAAGATGAATGAGAAAAATTTGGAATTAATTCTGTAATCGTCTTCCCTTCCAGCCTACTGAGCTGAGTTTTGGTATCCTGCTGTACTGAAAATTAGGTAACCTAATATTTCGGGTGAGTTATTTGGCTTGAGGGTCAAACATGAGAACGTGGAAATTTCTATTTACTACAGTACTAGCTGGATCATCCAATGAAAGAGAAGACATCAATTCTGAAGCTATGTACAAATAATTTCTTTTTATTTAAGATCGGCGGTGATTATATCAAAAGAGAAGTTATGTGCGGTTTTTTTTACCCAAGAGCACTTCCCCATAAACAGATATTGCGCGTGTGATACGTCCCGGGCGTATTGCGAAAACGTTCCCCAGCTCTCGGGCAGGAAGATATTTCGCACGGCAGCAATCACTTCTTCGCATGCCTACCCCAATTAAATCATACAATATCTGTACCCGCATAGATAGTTCAATCCTGTGGAAACTGCCCGTTTACTAAGCCTACCCTTGGATAAGTTTGAGGAAAATACATAATCTGATTTAGGCAGGGTTTAGTAAGTTACTACGACATATTACAGCATCTATGAATTGAAGATATTTTTTCTCTAAACCATATTAAGTATATAAACGTGCACATTAGAGAAATGGCTAATGATATAGTAGTAAAAATATACCAGATTTAACAAATTTAACAAACGACTGCTAACTCTGCAATCCTTCATGTACACAATTGGCTAGCGGAAACTGGTCTGGAGCCGACACACCAGAAGACTGAGACAGGTTTGGTCAGCATCAGGAAGTTACAAGAACAACTGGCCATAATTAGTGTTACGCTCACATTTAAAGTGCACGTTAAAGACGAAATCTTATGCTCTTCAAGCTAGATCACTGAGCCCGAGTTTGTGCTATAAGAGTAAGCTGCGCGTTCCGAAAAACCTCAGAGCAGGAAGCGTTAGTAATAGAAGGTTTGTGTCCTATTCACCTAGAGGCAACAGAAATAGTTGCAGCTACGAATAAGCACGAGAAGGAAAAGGCGTAGCGAAATCGCTTACAGAAATGACAAGGCCGCTGGCACCACTTAATTAACGGACGGGCAGAGGGAGGTGAACTTACATCTAACCCAAATAATAACCGGACGTGGCTGCTTTAAAGCATACTTGCATAGATTTACTCACGAAGACAACCGCGGTACCGCTAAGGTTGATAACCTTCTGGATATCGAGCTTGAGCCAATAGAAATGTGGTCCGTTGTGTAACATATGTCAGGAACTATACCAAAAAAGTTCGCTCAAGCTGTTATATACATTTATGTATATTTTAAAAAACACGGTGATCTTGGGCGTTGTTGAATTTGAATTCATTTAGTTTGTTCTCCCATTTTTGTCACAGCTTCAAACGCCTTTCTCCGCGCGGAGTCACTTCAATCCAAAGCGAGTGTTTTTGATTTCTGTCTGCCTGACACTCAGTTGCTGGATTTTTGGTGGATTGTCTGCTTTGGTGTCATCGTCGCCGGTTTTAATGAAGCGCAGGAAATTACTTTTTAGCTGACAAACTTCACTTGCTTACTTGCCACCATTAACCAAAAGGAAAAATAATAGCAACGACCCAAAAGTACAACCACTAACTTCATTTTGCTGAGAAAGCAAATACTCCCACACTCTAGATAGCATTCACATTAAGACCAAACTGTGTCGAAGTATTTGCCTTATTTGTTTGCTGTATTGGCTATTAATTAATTAATCCCAACGGCTTTTTACCCTCCATTAACGCCCAACCGACACGAGGGGCGCAGTCCGCATGACGTACGGAACCTTTTTTTGTTTTTTTTTTTTGTTTTTTTAGTTTTTTTCGTGCCGAGTAGTGGAAACAGGAGTTTGTTAAGTGTCGAGATCTAAAACTATTCAGCTACAGAATCAAATTCATCAGCTGATTGGATATGCTAAAGATAGTATTTCAATTATTGAGAGTGGAAATAATAGTTTTCTTTATAGTAAAAATCGAGTCAGATACGTCAAAGTGAATGACAGTTAAAATCTTGACATAAACCACGGAATGATTCGCTTAGTTCAAAATTAGTTTTGCATGGCTTTAAAAATAGAGGTCGAAAGTGTCTTGACATTCGAGAAGGAACATTAAAATTTACCTCAGCCAGGAGGGCCGGGCTATTAATCAAGCCTGTCATTAATTTTACGATAAATATTATACCCAGCATTTCTCTACGACTTGCGAGTGTAGGCAAATTTATGAGCTTTAGACGACTTGTGTAAGGGGGGAGATTGTAATCTGAATCCCAGTTAAAATTACGCAATGCAAAAAGCAAGAATTGTTTTTGAATTGATTCAATCCTTTCTGAATGAACTTGGTAGCGGGGATTCCAAACAATAGATCCGTATTCTAGTATAGGTCTAACTAAACTGGTAAAAAGAGCTTTTGTAAAGCCATTTTTTGTTTTATAACTGCCAGCTTAATGCAAGTGATTGAAATTTTGTATTTAAGTAACTATTTGTTAAGGGTACCATTACTCCATGTGGATTTACTTCAAAGTACATACATTCTGCTTGTTCTGATTCTTTTCCTTTTTCCGCGAGCTTCCTCTTTTCGCACTTCAAAGAAGGCAAAACTTTTTGCTGCTCCATGTTTTCCCTTTAAGTGGGTGCAGTTGACTGGGAGGAACTTATTGACTTTTTGTATTATTCTGAACAAACAAATTGTACAGCACAGATGGAGAAGCCACGACGAAATAAAAAAACACAATACAACACAATAAAATAGCGAGGCGGATATGGAGTAAATTGCAATGTTAAGGAGTAGAGAAATACATTTTTTTTGTGTGGCATCCTTACTTGGTTTGCGAGGCGAGTGCTTTGTTCTTCTCTATTTTGTTGCTGCAGACAAGTGCAGAAAGTTGCCTGTCTATTGTCTACGCATACATATATACTGGGAAATTCTTTCAAGAGTACTTGTGCTCTAAGCAGATTCTAGCTGCTGTTGTTGTCTCGGATTTGCATCAATCACTTGGGGAGCAGGGAGTTAGCGAAATAAAATGCGGCATTGCAACTGAGTGGTTTGCATATTTGAGGCACTCACCCCGTCTGTAGTTGGACTTATGTAAAGACAAAAGTCCAGGCAAGTCGCAAACTTTTTTCATCATGCAGGTAGAAGCTTTAATCGAAAATACTTTGCTTATTTTTGCGCAAAAGAAATTATTACCGTTTAATATTCTTATCTCTGCTACTTTTGCTTCGAAGTGATGGACTTATTCGGCTTTGCTTCCACTTTCCAATTAAACGAAACCAAATGGTTGATGAGCAAATAGAGATAATCTCCGTTTTGCAAAAGAAAACAAACAATTTTGTTGGATAAAATGCAGGACAAATACAATTTAATGGAAAACTGTCCGAATTCGGCGCAAAGAAGATAAGTGAGTATCGAAACGACGTTCTGCATAACCGCAAACAACATCAGCGGGGCATTATAGTTGTAAAACAGAAAAAACAACTAGAGCGATCCTGGCAAAATGATTAATGACACTGCAACGACGTGGCCGGCGAATCTAAGCGGAAGCGAAGAAATACGAAAATCAAGTGAGGGCAAGTGGGAACACTTTCGAATGTGTGGAGTGGAGATTTGTGTGACTCTGTGCTGCTGCTATAGCGCAGTATTTCCCAAGCAGCGATGAGCTGTGCGACTGAAGTGGCTTTCATGTGCAACCGCAATTTTATATGCCTTGTGCAAGTCTGCAGTCGCCACTTCTCGCCTGGGTAGGGCACCGGCGTGCAGTCGGCCGACTGAGCGCCGACTGCGAGAGAGCGCGTAAAAATGAAAGGACATGCGCAGCAGTCGGGGGTGGGCGTATAAGAGCTGGGAGCTTTTCCATTCACGTGCAATCGTAGGCAAAACGAGTTCAGTTTGGAGTAGAGAAGAGGGGCGTTGAGGCCGGGCGGCACGACTTTGTTGACACTTGGCGGCACGAGGCATACCGACGCAGGTTGTGCGAAAGTGCAAATTGCTCGCAGGACGAAAGCAGCATGCCAGTTTGTGAACAGTGCGCGGGACTATCAGACGTCGGAACTCTAAGCGGTAAAATGTTCGCGTCGAGCGTGGCGGGAAATCGCATGTGAACAAGAAAACAATCGCGTCTCGCTGCAGCCACATAGAACAAGCGCACCGCGTGCTTTGTGTGATCGAGGCATTTTGAACGAAGACATCGGTGATTCGTAGCGGGAAACGTCCTTTGAAGTTGCCAAACTCGAAACGCCGGAAAACTTTAGCAACAATTCGCATATTTCGCGCTTAGAAAACCCAACCGATTGCTGCCAAAAAAAAAACACACATATCAATACCACCTCAAAAGCAAATCGCATTTATTACACCATAAGCAATTTTTTGCCACTCACAGTTGCTGAGTTTGGCGCTTCAAACAAACAAAAAAAATAAAATAAAAAAATATTAGAAAAGAGTGAGCGGCGTATTTTCCTTCAATTTTTTGTGCCAGATAATCGCAATACACTCCATCATATTCACTGAGTGCGCGCGGGGTTGGGTTGATAGATGGGCTCCATGTGTTGAAATTAAATGTCACTCATACGCCACGGGCGCCGGCTGCTGCGCTGTTATGTATGAAAGCACCCCCGCGCCCCCCACTACAGTGTGTGTTTGTGTGTGTGTTAGTGTGTTTGCACGTCAGAAAGGATTTTGTGCTGTGATACCTTGAGTGGAGCAAAAAGTGAAATAGTAAATGCAACAGCAAACACAACAACAACCAACAGCAGAAGCTGTCGAAACGACAAAATAGAAAAGTGCGATGCCACACAAAAGCGGCAGTGAAAGGAAGCGCAAAAAAATAAAATCAAAATAAACAACCGTACGGTACACGTGTGCCTGTTCGTTCGTTCGTTCGTTCGTACACGCTAGTGCGGATTGGCGTATGTGTTAGTGTCCGCGTTATTGTTTTCGCGTGTTCGTGTGCGCTTTTGCGTTTGCGGTGAATTCGCGTCGTCGGTGCAATCGCGTGCTTGAAATCGCACAATTCGATATTTCCGCTTGCTTCTCAACGGCGAAAGCTGTGAGTTTAGCAAAGAAGTAATAATAAACCACAGCCATAAAGGATAACACTTGGTAGTGGTCCTTTATTCCCACAGACAGGCGATTGTGTTTCTCCACGCCATTTCGGTAATCGAAACTCGCCCCAGTACAGACGTAAATAGTGTGCGCCTAGTGTATACGGGCGCATGCAAGTGGACTAACTAAATCGAGCGTAAGTCAAACAAATTGTTGGTATTATTATAATTAGGGCTGATTAAGATCCTGGACGATGATAAGCGGTCGTGATTTCGCTGTGTGACGGAAGTGTTGAAAGGAAAACGCGAAAACAAATACATGATTGCGTATCTGAAACTCATTTTGACAGCAGGCAAGCATAAGTGCGCAACAAGCGGCGGGGAAAGGTAGATATGCATAGTAGATGTTTATCGACAATTTGAGCGGTGGCCGGAAGGCTGATTACACAACTCATTAAATTCGTTTCGGCTGTGAATTGTTTGCACTCGCCACCTGTCGTTGATTGTTCGGTGCTACTATCTGTCGTGCAGAGGCGGTGGAGTGGTGTAAATACCGTCGACGCGTTAAAGGCTCGCATCGTGTTGACTGTGGAGAAATAATTAATGAGTGGGTGAGTGGACATGCTTAATGTGAGCAACGGGTGTTGGAAGTGCCTTTAAAGAGGTAGACAAATTCGCCGGCAGCTAGCGAATGTTTTTTGCCTGAGCCACGCATTAATAATAGGTAAGTTTGTTACTAATTGAATAATTAATAAGCTCCGCTGTGCACTTTGATGAATTAAAATACTCCATTCCAAAATGAACAACACAATTGATTTTATTGATTGTGGGGAGTGCTCAGGGTGATAAAATATTTGAATTAATGAAAAAAAACACGAAAAATAGTTGAAGGGTATTGGAATATTGGACGAGATAGTGTTACGGCGCTTTTAATTTTTCCAAAACAAGAGAATGATAAAGCAATATTTTTAAAATTGATCATTTCGTTTCGACTTGAATTTGTCACTGAACCATAAACCACAATTCTTATTATTATTATTCTTTATTCAATGCATTTTGATGCATTTATTGTGAAAACTTCAAATCTAAACAAAAACCAGTAATTTTCAAGCAAAAAACAAAACCGACTTCAACTTTCATATAAATTTTTAAGTCTACCGTTAATTTCTTCATGATCCCATGATCGGATCTAAACCAAATTAATATGGGACCACATTTTTTTTATAGAAATCGGCAAACGTGTGCCAAAGTTATGCGGTAACATACAAAAAAAAAATATTCCGGCGAATTGATAAACTAAGTTTTTCGAAGTCGGTTAATAGAGAGCCCTAACCTAACGTCGTTTCTAAACTCTGGGCAAATTGCCACTATGGCACCACACATACTCGTTTTAAGGTGTTCACAATGTCGAACAGGACATACATACGTCGAGTGAAAACCACCTAATCAAATAGTAAAAAGTAAGAAGA
The DNA here is from genome assembly GCF_001687245.7 of Rhagoletis zephyria. Classification (NCBI taxonomy): domain Eukaryota; kingdom Metazoa; phylum Arthropoda; class Insecta; order Diptera; family Tephritidae; genus Rhagoletis; species Rhagoletis zephyria. The sequence continues at coordinate 20,070 of NW_016161121.1, forward strand.
TACATATCTCTTTGGCTTTTCTGCGTGAAGGAAGTATTTTTGTTTTTAGTGGGTTTATGGTTTCAATGAAATCAAAAAGAAATTAACTCGCTTGGCACAATATATTAGGGTTTGGCTGAGCTTCTTCTCCGAGTGCGGCTCGATGTTGGTACACAAATTGAGGAACCTATAGTTTTACGCCGACTCCGAGTGGCGACCGCTACTCGAAAAAGATTTTTCTTTTCTTTTGCCTTTGATGTTAGTAAGAAACCGGACTCGATCCCAGGCCCTGCGGAACGGCCACCTTATTAAGTAGGAAATGAAAAACGTTTGCCCTGACTTCTGCTCCAGCCCGAGACTTGCCGATTGACTACTTTCTTAATAATATGAATTTAAAATAAATTCAAGAATACAACACATACAATTAAGAGCAAGTCCTTTTCAATGAATTCAAGAAGACATTTCATAATATTTAGAAGTATTCCTTTTTAAATATTGCAATCAAGAATTTTTATTTATGATTTTTAACCGACTTCAAAAAATGAGAATTGAATTGAATTCGTTGGACCACGTGAACCGATTTCAATAATTCTTTTTTTTCAAGAAATGGTGTTGCCTCAAAGGTGCTCTCATAGTAATTTGGTTTAGATCCTAAAAAGGTGGTCCTTTATTCGAATTCCATCAGACATAACATGAAAATGATAATATAAAATTTCAAACTTCATTTTATAAGTCCTGAATTCGAAAAAGTATTTATGAAGTGCAGAAAAAAAATGTATTCAAAGCAGTTTTTGTAAAAAGATTTTTGAATAGAAATTTGCAAAGAAAACAAACTCCCGATTGAGTCGCATGACTCCTGCGCGACTTTACAACTCACTTAAAGTTAGTTTTTCAGAGCTAATTAAAGGTTAGTAGTTTATCGAAATCCCGCAAAAGAGCTAACTATAAGTTGGATATCAGTTCTATCAATTGATAACACTGGTTTACAACAGAAATGTTCAATGGATGCCACTGTCCAATTCCCATATATACTTTTTCGCTGATTCGCATGTTACTCAGGCGGGTGTACGTGGCGTATGTGCATCAATATTTCCTGTCTATGTATATTTCATACAACAAAATCTTTTATACCATTGGTTGCTGCCAGGAGTGTCCGGGTTCAATTCTCATCAGACGGAACATAAAATTTTAGATTTATTTATTTTTTCTTAATTACGAACAAGTAAAAAAGCCTAAGTTCGGATGGAACCGAACATAAGATGATACCCGGCGCAATTATTAAATTTAGTTTTTTTCACCTTTCCGAATTCGCCCATTTTCAATACCAACCTACCTTGGGCAAAGGGTATTGTATATACCAAATTTCGTTGTGATATCTCAATGTTTGTTTTGTTTACGTATACATTTGTCTATATCTATCTCGATTCGGTTTGGCTGTTACAAATAACCGTTATGTGAACAAAGTCATAATACCCTTGTGCACAAGTGCGCTTGGGTATAAAAAGCATCTGTGAAGTATACACCAACATTTATTAAAATGTGCGTACTCAAATTTATTTCGAGTTGGGTTGGTTGGTTGGTTTCATATGCATTTGTTTTAAATTTAGCACATTTTTTTTAATTTTAAAATTTTTTTCCCCGAGTTTACGGAAGATTTAATATAAAAACTCAAGCCATGTCGTAGATAGTGGATTATTTGAAAACTTCGTGAGTTCAGTGAAGTTTGGGTGATTTATTGAGCGCTGAATTTTAAATAGAAAAAAGTGCACTACTTGTCCTAAATAGCAGAGCCCGACAAATGGTAAAAGTAAATAAAAGTAAGAGTGCTTCACATTGGCTGATGCCGCCGCGCTAAACTTTCGTTGACGAACGGATGCACAAAGCCATCGCCACCACAAAAAACATATCAACTGACATACATGTCGAGAATAAAGGAGAATGCAAAGTAGTTCACTGGAAACTGCAGAATAGGGAAGAGCGCAAGATGGGCAGAAGTGTCAATAAAAATCAGAGCAGCTGCACCAAAAACCATCAATTCAGCGATTTTCACCCCCCTCTCACCAAAAGAGCTGTGGAGCATAGGCAATTGACAGACCGGCAGCCAGAACACCCGCAAAAAGGAACTGCACACCCATACACTCGCACAAAACAGCAAACATCAGCACACAGCACACAAATGAGCAAGCAATGCGCCGGTGGTGACGCTGATGCAGGCGATTTCTGTGGCGGTTGCATTGATGGACGGATAAATCAACAAGATGACTGCAACAACGGCAATGAAAGATTGGCCAGTAGGTCACATGAGCTGCGCTGCGCCGAAATGCCACAAGTGGTCGCAGTCATACTGTATTTGACCGACAGTGCAAGCTTTTCAGATAATTGTTTCGTCAATTGTTGAGGGAATTATTTGCAGTTGCCCGTGCAACTACAACCAGAAATGCAAGAATGCAGTTTACAATCTGTGCTTGATTAAATACCCAAATAAATGTTTATATGTCTACCCAATCATGCGTATGTATGTATACGAGCATATCCAAGAAGCTCACGGTCTTCCCTCCACAAAGCATTACTGAACAGCTCCCAAGCAAATAAAATGCACATCTCAGGATCAAAACACACAGAGTGCTTCCAGTATTCAAGTTTCTAAAACCGTTAGATGCAACATTTAATTATCGGTTCTTGGGTTTCGCTTTTCGGTCCAAGCCTTTCAATTGGACACATCATGTGGCAACCCCGCTAAACATAGTTCAGCAGTAAAGAGTTTTGAAACCCATTCGATTGATACCCATATTTTAATAATTCATTTAACTTTTTTAATAATTTGAAATACATTTTTAGACATGTGGCAACCCTCTTTCAAGACCTTAAAAATATTCTTAAAGTTTAAACTAAAGCCTTCTTAACACACTTTCGTTTGACATCCATATTTTGACATTTCATATAACTTTTGGATAAGTTAAATAAATTCGACATTTCAAGCAGGTGGCAACCCACTTCAAAATATTTTCAAACTGCTACTTTCTGAGCCCCATTTCGTTTGGCACCCATATGTTGGAATTTTTTCCCTATTTAATTTCCTTGATTCAAGTTTAATTTGATTTTTTGAACAGGTGGTAACCCTCCCTAAGTTTAGTAAAGAAAGACAGATTTTCAAAACCAATTCTATTGATACACATTTTTTAATATTTTATTTTTTTTTAGATAATTTGAATATAATTTTTTGAAAGGTGGCAACTTTTTTCAAAAAAAGTAACACCTTACTGCATGTCTGCAGTCCAAGTCTTTTAATTGGACACCTCATTTGGGCAAATCGAACGAACGGCGCAGTTATTATGGCATTGCTTATTAAATAATTTTAATTTAATTGTTCAACAGGTGGCAACTCTCGAAAAAATAAAACCAGTTTTCACATCTACAGGGCAAGTGCTTTAATTTGACACCCCATTTTTCAAAGTCGAACGAACGGTGCAGATCTTTTTTGCTGCACAAAAAATGCCTTCGCGTATTATATATATAGATTCTTGAGATTGAGCTCACTGCTTCAGTGCTTAAAAGGAGTCAGAGCTTAAGCTCACTTTTCATCCATGAGCCCCAATGATTCTTCATACCAAAAAAGACTTTATAGCATGTTTTTATACAAAATTTAAGCACTTCTTTACGACACTACATCCATTTGGCTAAGAAATCTATTTTCGCAATTTGGCAAACTCCAGGATGATTATAGACCTATGGTTACTTCGGAAATATACGTAGAATTCTTCTGCGCTATACGCGCATAATCGAAAGAATCTCCTATACAGATATATGTATGGTGGTGATCAACGTTTGAAAAATTAAGAAATATTGGAATTTTTAAATTTACCCGATGAAAATACTTAACTTTCCAATCTTAACAATATACCTTTATGTATCTTTTTAAAGGTTTATAAATCATATTAAAAATACCATATTTGATTTTTAAAATCCGATGAAAAAAGTCAATATATTACCAAATTTATGTCGCTAGGGGGAATGGCTCTTTATCCGGACTTCAATGATTGTCATCTTGAAGTATGAAATTTCCAAAATTTAACGTTGCCAGATCTACCAATATTGTTTGTTGAAATATACAAGTAGACTTTTCGAAGAACAGTCTTGAAATATCAAATATAGATAGTTTTTTAATATTCAACATTTGAAACATAATTTAAGTGGGCAGATTACCGACCTACTAGTCGCTGCAAGTTTATTTTTCAACCTTTTTAAGGCAACTTGCTGTAGATGGTGGAGCGAAGTTAGCTCCATTAGAAGATGATCACAGCGTCATTAATATAGGAAGTGTCTTAACTCGATGAGCAACGTACTCGAGGAGGCCCTAAAATAAATGTATATCTGGGCCAAGAAGAGTAATCCATTTTTTTCGTTTGGTTACAGTAATCCTTATTTCCTTGTAACTTGTTGGAGAAATGTTCCGCCTGATTTCAAAAATAAATAGTCCACCGGCGTTTGTGTACGTTGCATGTATGCAGTCTTGTTTTTTTTTTATATGCCCAACTGCGCAGTCATGTTGCAAATATTTACTCCTGGTACAGCACAGCTATCAAATTTTAATGAAACAAAAGCAATTCCCGTATTTCCGTTATTTTTTAGCTTAGTTTTGTTGACTCTAACGGTTAGCTATTGATTGGAATGGTTTTGTGATGGCTGCCATACAGCAACGTTCGGCTGCTGCAACTTGTTACAACTGTGAATGCAAACGAATGCAAAAATAAATTGTGGCAAAGAGAGAAGTGACCGCTTTTTATTCCGTGGCAGCAAACTAACTCCATATACATATGTACATACATACACGTGCACGCTTACCCATCCAGCCGAGACCGGTGCGACGGTGCGTCGGTGCGTATGAGCGAAATGGGTACAGGAAGTGCGCTTTTTCAGATGCGATATGACAAAATTGCTGGTGCACCAATACTTGCTCAGCCGTAAAGTAATCAGAACTGATATGTACCTACATAAAGTACGACATGTATGTATATACGTGCCTCGCAGACATTCTTAAAAATTGTATTCATTTAGAAATTGTAATATTTGATATTATAAGCGAAAAGTGTTCTCTGCAAAAGCTGAAGTGCTATGAAATAGTGGTTTGCGTTTTGTGTCACACGGCAAATTTCGACTTATTACGCTTTTAAATAATGCGTGCGACTTTAGCTACCCACCTACGTTCACACACACATACATATATACATACACATTGTGCGTAAAATACATATATACATATGTATGTCTGACTGTGTGGAAGAAAAACGACAGCAATTAAGTAAATGCCAACAATTTGTGCGACGTGTTCGCTACACAATGATGGCCGTAACAACTTTTCGATGTCTTTGTCTGTTTACTGCTGCGCTGTTAATTTGTTATTTTCGTGGGAAACTGAGTGGGAGTGATACGCCACACGCGAATGCTATAGCAAACACACAAACAATTAGGAAAATTCAATTTAGAAACAACTTGAGTTTTTGTAGTTGATGTGAGGAGGCTATTTTGATAAAGAAATTGTTTTGATATAGACCCTTGGATATTGACTTGCGTGTTGCCGGACGCTTTAGCAGCAATTTAGGTAACGCGTGCCCTCCATTTCACAATGTTTTTTTTTTTTTTGGATATCGGTTTACCAGCCAACAATTAGCTGTGTATTGAAACTGGAGTGGAAGGAAAAAGAATACAGCTACAATAGACAGCTTAACTTAAATTGGGTTGGTAAAATTTTTTCCCCATAATTATACGGCCTCTGGGCTGTAGTGATAAGCTGTGAGTGCTTCCACTCCGCAGGACCTGGGTTTAAGCCCTGGTCAAAGCAACATCGCAAAAAAATGTAGAAAAAAGGTCTATTCTTATTCTATTCTATTAATTATGCCCGTAACTAAGATTTTTAGTTTCCAGAAAACCTTCTATTTGCGATTTCCAGCCATCTGGTAAGACCTTAATAATCACCGCCGTCTTACAGCTTCAAACAAATCTATAAGTAGAAATATTTCCGCTTAGCAGCAGAGTACGCCTGAAACTAATTCCTATAGGAAGTGATTGTGCCTAAGCCTACCAAATTCGGCAGAAATTGCCCCGTATTGAAATTATTTGGTATATTCGGGCGCTTTCCGTTGGTAATTGTTTTCATCAGCTTTTTCTTTAAAAGACTGGTTCCATTTCAAAGTCGTGGCCGTTTGATGGAAAACCGGGGTTGATTTTTGAACTTTCTTCTTAAGTTTAAATATATTTTACCAGACTAGTTGTTCAATGGTTTTAAATTTTAAATAGGTGGCAACCATTTCCAGAAGGGGCAAGTCTCTCTAAGGATAGTTGTGGATAGGAAATTTTTCATAAATCGTTCGTGAGTTACGTCCATATTGTAATATTTTTCTTGATTTGCATATTTACTCTATGGTAATTTTTAGATGGGTGGCAGCCCTTATTGCGCATGTTGTTTAGTACGCATATTGTGATATTTTATTAACTACAATTTTTTAATAACTATTATTCATGCACTTAAGAGAGGTGGCCACCGCATTTCAAAATATTTTTCTTGCCATCTTTAAAGTTCCGAAATAGCTATCACTTGTACCATTTTTTCACATTATTGTTGCTTTTTTACAATAGCTTGTCATTACAAACGGCCTCAAGCTCAATAAAAATTGTTGAACATAATTGTTATAAGGCCATAAATAAATGTTTGAAATTTCAATAATTTGTTAAGCCCTTCAATTGTCAATTAACTGGCAACTCTAGCTTTATACTTTTCCAAAACTCTTGTTGCTATAAGCCTTCTACAGAAAATACCGAGTAAAATGAAAAAAGCGACAAGTACGTTGAGCGGTTCGTATGGGTTGCGGACTCGAAAGAACAACACTTTCACTGTTATAAATAAAAGCCTGCGCAAACAGACACGTTACGGTCCGATATAGGTATGTATGTGCGTTGTTCAATACCATGGCGGAATATGATAGCACTTAAAAAATCTGGGCTTTGGAATAACGTCAAACTGCTGCGCGATTGACCGTGTACGGATGCTACATTCGAAAGCCTTTTACCGTTACAAGTGCGAATATAGAAGCAAAAAATTTTTCAAATAAAGACGAAAATTTGCAATAATTCCATTTTAATCCAGTTACGAAAAGCGTATCCTTTGGCACCTTTTACAGCAACAGTCATTTCGACACTCTCATTCACAGTGTACGCGGCCATTTCACTTTGAAAGCTCAATTTGCCCTTGCCTGCCTCATCAGAAAGCAGCGGGGGCCTTTGGCAGCTGCAGGTGTACGCTCAGTCGACTTCACGCTTTCCAATTAACACTTCTGCATCAGCTGTGTGCCAAATGCGGCATTAAAGAGCAAAATAAAATACCAAAAGTCCGTTAAGGAGAGGACGACCGGGCGAGGCCAGCTTCAAATGAGTTGCGAATCAAGGAATTCATTAATTAAAAATACTTTTAATTTTCTCATTTTCCTTTGGATGCCACTTGAACATACACATACATATATATACGTACATGCATACACAGCATAGTAGAAGAGACCGCTTGCCGTGCAACACAAAAAGCGAGTGCTGCTCTCCTGATTCCTGTCAGTCCTGCTGGCCGATGCCAAAGTGTTAGGCGCTATGCAATGCAATCAGAAGCACATTGTAGAAAATTATCGATAGCCCCGAGCATTCTACCGCAGCAAAGACAAAGAAAGTGCAAAAACACTGCACTAGAATGCGCTCATTAATTTTGAAAAAAAGCTTCTTATTTCTGCCGGATACAAATTGATGAAATGACTTGACTCAATGTGAGAAGCGGTTCGCAGCTGTACATACATACATGCATATGTTTTGTGAGTTTTCTCTTAATGGTTTTTTTTGGAATGTATTTATTAGCTCAAGTCGGAAGTGAACTTTACGCCCGTGGATTTATGCGTTGATCAACCAAATTCGCCCGAAATTCCCCACGCGACATAATAATTATTTTCGCCTTTAACTACTTTTAATCTTGAATTGTGCGTTCCAATTCGATGACTTTTATTTATTCTTCCCATTCAAATAATGTTCGGCAATAAAAATATTCCCTTTAGAGGCAGTGCGAGGACATTATTGAGCTGATGGCATAAATCCGCTTTATATCTCCGCCACGTGTAATAAATTTTAAAAGCATAGACGATTTATTTTCGCACATACATACAAAAGCATGTGTGTGAATTTAATTGGAAAACACAAACAAATAATTGGAATCTGACTGATCATCGCAGAACAAACGGAAAAATTAATAGCCAGAGCAAAAATAAAAAAACATGAAAGCAAAATTAAATTTATACATAAATGCAAATGAAAGCTTTCGGTGGCTTTTGGCTTAAGAACGGCGGAGAAAATCGAATGCAACCGTACTGAATTTAATGATTTCTTTGTCTCAATTTGGCTGTAAAAAGTTATTTTGTTTTTCTTCTATTGGCCATTCATCCATGATTTTTTAAATTTTTGAAGCAGATACAAATAATTTTCTAATTAAATTACTCATCCCTTGTGCTTCAAAAGGTTGACGATACACCTACATACAAATGTCCAAACGCGATTAGAATCATCTTTAGCGGCGGCCGCTGTGGCTTTATGGGAAAGAGGAGCATACCTAGGACCTACGTTCGATCCTTGGTCCGGGCATCATCTAAACTAGGAAGAGCTTTTTCTAATAGCGGTCGCCCCTCGGCGGGCAATAGCGAACCTCCGAGTGTATTTCTGCCATAAAAAAGCTTCTCAGAAACCATTTGCCGTTCGGAGGCGGCATAAAATTGTTGGCCTCATCGTTTGTGTAACAACATTCAAGAAGTACACCACAAATGAGAAGTGAAGCTCGGCTAAACAGTTAGTAAAAGTGCAAGCGCCAAAGTGATATTAATATTGTTGCTCTTAGCAAGAGTTCGACACAATAGTTCGATGACACAAGGACTAATTGATTGGAGAAACTGCACAAGTCTTCAAAAAAATGATCTCCCAGAAATATGAAGTTCATTTTTCGGAGAGCTAGATATTCGATTATGCGTCCATATATCCATTGGTCCTGTGGCCAGTTCGCAATTCCGTGATATGGCGTATGTGTGTTATGGAGAGCCTCAGCAAGTTAGATGGCTACAGATTACGTGATGAAGTATCTGTGTCAAGTTTGACAACCTGCTGTTGTTCCTCAGCGGGGCTCACTCATACATACATATGCTTCTTCATTTTCCGAAATACCATCGTGTCCTGGAATCCTGTGAAGACTGACGCTGCGCTGCCGAAACGATTGAAGGTTTCTTTTACATTTACGAACACATGTAATCACAGCCAAATCTTAAAGCGCTTGACGACAGCTGCAAAGGTGCGTCCATTATTCTCTAACCTCTGAGCCATGTTTTTTGTAATGGTATCAGAGTGAGAATACCTTATAGACTCCTTAAATTGGCAATGTTCTCTCAATGAAAGTTTCTGAGAGTAGCCACGGAATCCTGTTCCGGTATCCATTTTGAAACTGTCTATAATGATTTACATCTTGAATGGGATTACCATCCATCAACAGCAGTCCATTAGATGCCCTAAATCGCAGTCCACTCTTATGCGAAAGGCGAGTACCTGAATGTATCTGGTCCCACTTGTCTTCAATTATTTATAATTAACCGACCAATATATGTACATACAAACATATATCCCAAATTTTAATTAACCATTTTTCCCTAAAAATTCTACTCGGATTACTACGAGCTAAGCGAAATCCATGAAATTGAAATTCTTACCGACTAACATAAATTGTTTTCTTTTTTTTTTAATATATGCGCGCTGAGCGGTGAAAAACAAGCAAAGTTCGACTAGCTGGAAAGCAGACAAAAAATGGGAAACAAAATTCAAAAACCAAGATTTCTACAGTTTTTTGTATGGGCTAACCGATGGTGATATATGATTTCATAAATTTTCCTGATGAAAATTGGAAAATTTATTTGTAATTTTCCTCAATGATGGACATTTGAAATATTTTGTAAGACGTCTGAATCGAAAGATGACGTGTAATTTTAAATAGAAATATTTAATAAAGGGACTTTCTTATTTTGCCAAGTTATAAAGCGTTTTAGAGCGCTTTGAACCGCGAACCGTGCGCGTCACCATAACAATTTTATAAGTTTGTAACTACTTGATATTTTTGTTTACTTTTACTTTTGACATTCTATTCGCAAAAATAACACTACTTTATAAATTTAAGAAAATGTTCTGACCTATAGCATTTGACTGTAATTTTTTATACAAAATTTGTCCCTGAATCCGAATATGAAATCAAATGTTAGGAAAGTAGAACAATTTTCGAGATACGTATAGCTAAATTTCCGTTTTCGAGTTTTGAAAAAAGTGATTTCACTAAACAGCCATTATTGCCGGACGTAGTAAGTCAATTTTTATGATATTCAAACTATGTAACTAAATATCCCATCAACAATGTGTGCAACACTTTTCAATCAAACTGTCGGTTTGGGAAATATTTATAAATTTTTCGAGAAGTTAACTTCAATGTCATAAAAAGAACTTCGAAATTGGCAGTTTAGTGAAGTCACTTTATTTTCAAAACCCGAAAAAAATGAAATTTAGCTATATCTCGAAAACTGTTCCACTTCCTTATCATCAGATTTCATATTCGGATTCAGTGACAAATTTTACATTAGGGATGACAGTCAAATGCCACAGGTCAAAATCAATGTAAACTAATGTACTCGATAAAACTAAATAGGTTGGACACCGAGAATTTATCGGTTTAATCTGAGATTAGTTTATAGTTATAGATTAGCGAGCGACGAATTTTATATGCCTAATCTTTTTTTCTAATTACAGATTAGGGAGTTAAGCTCGAAAATGAGGATAATCTACTTATATGTAAACCTAGTATTACGACATCTTGTGAATCCCCTAAGTGTTTTGTATGTATTCAGATGTGAAACTTTCCCCCATCTGAGTCTGCTAGTTATTTGGAAGTGGAATCTTCCGGCCGGGGTTAAGGCTGATGACCATTAAAGTCATACAAATTTCAATTGAAAGTTCTTCTCAATGAAAAGAGCACCGAAAACGGAGCTTTGAGAAACCGAAACGGGTTTCATTCGTGGAACAACGAATAAATTAGGTACTTAATGCAGGCCTTTCTTTTTATATCTTGAAGCGATAAGCCTTCCACCTAAACTTTCTTTGAAAGGGCTCCATAATGCATGTATACTATATACTTGCAAGGTTATCGGATTTCTTAGCCTCTTGGTTATAAGTTTTTGTTCAAATTACAACAATAAAATGCACTCGAAAATAATAGTCTGCATATACATAACTATGATTTCTTTGGTTTCAAATGTATTTTATTTTTTTATTCGTTTATTTATTTAGTACGGTCGTATGACTTATCTGTACATTCAAAGTAAAAATAAGAGTAATTTTAGTTTTCGTTTAAAGTTTTTCGATTTTTTTTAATCTAGTTACAACATAGCCTATTTATAAGTATCTAAATATCTACGGGTATCATATTTTCGATGCTCTCGGAATGAGCGAGATTCCGAGCAGCATAGTACCTATACTGTGCGGTTGGAAAGGACTAGTTTCAAAGCCGCCTCTCCTCCATACCTCTGTACAGGCAGCCGATCTGAATGGACGATATCCAGAGTCGCGCTGCTAGAACGGATGTTAAGGAGTAGTCAAATGATTAACGTGACGACATTTTGGAGATGACAAACCAAGTGGTAGGAATATTTACATGCCTTCTAATACAGCATTCAACTGGAAATTCACTTTAACACAGAATCCTTAATCAGTTTTTTTTTTTAATATTTTCGATTGGGTTGTTATTTAGTTGCACAAACACACAAGTATAAAATTTCCCACAACTGCAGTGACCGAATCAATCTCGCAAAGGGTTTATTTATCCCAATCTTTCTCTTCCTGCATTTATTCTTGTAATCAGACAAATTATGAAACAACTTTTCTTAATTCAAATTTTTCATCAACCAAAACTATTTCGCACTCACTCATTTCGTTGCCGACATCGTCACAGTCCAGCATCCCCGCCACCTCCGGCTGTTGTGCTTTAGCAGCGCGCTGCCTGACCCATTTGAACGAAATCATCATTGCAGAGGCCCCAGGCAAATGCTCTTATCATCCCCCGCTCGCAACTCGCCGTACGTATACATAAAGTCAACAAACACTTGTTGCCAAAGCAAAAGTTGTTTGTATCCAAAGCGTTTTGTTTTCCATTTCTGTAGCCGTACTCGGAGTTGTTGTTGTTGTTGCGACAGAGGTCGCTACTTTGTGTCTGGCAAGCAGAAGCAGAAGCGTCGAACAAAATGTTCACTTGTCGAAATCCAAGCAAACGAGTGCACCTGCCACTCTTAATTACAATTTTAATTAACTGCTCTCTTTAATGTCCTTTTCGCTTTCGTTTTAGCCTGGTGGCTTTTTTTTCAGATTTTTACTTTATTTCATGAAAACTTTATATTTTTATTTAGAACTGACTTCTGTGCAGCGCTGATGAACGAAATGAAATGCAATCGTCCCCGTTCTTTTCATAATCCCTCAGACTCCGAATGTAATTTGACTTTTATTTATTTGATGGGCAGTGGTTTCTAGGGCGAGCGCCAGTTGGAGAGTATACTATATGTACGTACTAACAAATTGAATGGAATGACACATCAAAAAAGTCTGTGACAACTGCTTTGTACCCAATTTCCCTCCTCCCTCGCCTTTTCCGGATGGAATCGAGTTTCGTGGTTTTTCAAATAAGTCCTGCCGAAATTGTTATTAACGCTGTTGTTTTTTTTTTATTTCATCAATTTTGTGCGCTAGGCACTAATTAAGCTAATTCGTCATTAAGTGAATTGCGTTTTGGTGGTAGTTGGTATCTTTTTTAGTTAGTCCTTTTGCTGTCATTAGTATTGACGCGGTGGCGTTAGTAGAATCTCAAATGACATGTCGTTAAGTTTATTGCACTTCGTGTCGCAGACTTTCGAGTATTCCAGAGTGACACATACATACATATGAAGTATGCACATAGACTTGTGTGAGCCGATTAGAGTCCTTGTGGAAAGAATTTAAGGCCATTGAACCACCTTTGGAATTTGGGGGAAAAAATATGTGGTGGCGGAAACAGGGGTAAACAACAAAAATGTGTGATTTCTGTGAGCGACAAGCTGATCGATGTTCGATTATTCATTAATATTTGACATTTTGTGTAAAATATTCATAGCGTTCACCTAGCAAAAGCAACAATGATATGAGGTAAAGACGACTTGCTCAGAAAGAGTATGGAAAACAGAATGGTTAAAGCTTTGGAAACTTAACTGTCATAGAGTAAACTGTCAGCAACAGTAGAGGAAAGTACCATCCCGATGAAAAAAACTGTGTTACATACATTGAAGCTAATTGATCAAATGAATGAACTAATTTAAATTTGTAATGGCGCTTCTGGTGCGAACGCAACTGTTCGTGGAATGCTTTGCCGCTCTCGCGTGTAGCCTCGAAATACTTCCTAATAAGGCTGGTTTGGGTTGCTGGGCACAGTGGCATTGCAATTCAGAATTCATTGATTAAAGCGTAAGGTTTTCAACCACATACTGCTTTCCTTTAACTAAATGCCTGACAAGCTTACGAATCTAAATATCGCTTGGGTCGGGATTTTTAGAAGTTTTTATACACCATTTGAGTATTATTACACGTGTTAGGTTAGGTTAGAATGGTGGCGGAAAACTATTTCGCCCAAGTAGCAGCTAAGTGCCATTTTGATACCATATACCTAGAATGAGTATGTTAGAACCAGCCGGCGTGGTTGGTGAAGTTGAGTATGTTGTGGAGACTTACGTCAGATAGCTCTCGTAACGATGTGAACTCATATGCTCCTAGCATGGTATTTCTGCTCCTCATTAGAGCTGGACATTTGCAAAGCAGGTGTTCTACTGTTTCCTGCTCGTTCTCATCTCTGCAGCTTCTACAGAAGTCGTTGTAGGCGATTCCCAGCCTTCTCGCGTGGGTACCAATCGGCCAATGCCCAGTAAGAGTCGCAACAAGCCTAGCAACGTCAGATCTGGGTTTCCTTAGTAGGTTGTGTGTTCTCTCAGGGCTGTACGCAGGCCACAATAGTTTGGATAAACGGCAGCCTGCCACGGTGCGCCATCTTTGATCCGATTTCCGGAGATTGTGGAGAAATATGTATTTATGTAAGGTTCCAATTGGGGGTGTGATCCGGTCCTCGATCGACACCGATGTGGAACCCTCTCTGGCTAACCCGTCTGCAGCCTCGTTTCCGGGAATGTTGCTATGACCAGGGACCTAAACTAAATCTAAATCGAATTGACGACTTACTGTATTTAACAGTGTCCTACACTCCTTGATTAGTTTCGACCTTGTTGTAAAAGACGCTAAGGCCTTAATGGCCGCCTGGCTATCTGGGAAAATGGCTACTCGCCCGCCGTGACGCAATCCACTACGTTCTAAGAGACGGCAGCCTTCGGCTATAGCGAATACTTCTGCTTGGAAGACACTCGCGAAATCGGGCAGATGAATTGATCTTTTTACTCCCAGTGACTCAGAGTAAATACCTGCGCCAACTCCGCGTTCCATTTTGGAGCCATCGTGTAGTGTATCACCACTTCAACAATACAGCTGACTGCCTATCGAAATCGAGGCTCAACTGCTGCAATTAAGACCAGTACTAACAGGCAACTCTTTCTCAAATTCCCCAAATCAAATCTATGCACGCAATTTTCTCGAGTTCAGTTGCAATTTGTGTTGGTTGTTTTAAAAATATTAACAGATCTATCTGTGTTCTAAATTTCTACATACTATCGCTGTTGTCTGACCGCTTTTCACAGGATGCCATAAAGAATGCTTTACTTAAGTCTCAGTGAATGGTCATTCCAAATACAAAAAAAATAAAAAAACTATGAAATGCAAAGAAAAACACGCAACGAAATGTTGCTGCTGGCAGAAGCATAAGGCGAATGGTAAAAGCGAGACTCCACGCACCAACAGTTGGTGCGACAGCAGCAGTTAGCACAGATTCGGAGCACAGACAACACAACCACCACAAGCATTCACTGCTGGGAGTGCGTGTGGCGGCACAGACATTAAGCAACATTAACAGCTCTTTTCCACAATGGCTTTGTGCAGATTTATGATGTGGCAATAAATAAATTGCTTGCAAACAACTCGAATTTAAGACGAAGAATACCGCAAAAGGGGCGAAATAACTGCACACTTGCCGAAGCAAAGAAAGGGTAAAAATGTTGCAAACAGGAAACCAGACAAAAAATTGGTGGCGCGAAAAAGAAAAAAACGACCAGAAGTTAATTTTGTGCTAATGCGACTGACCAGTAATCCCGTTGTTCAGGATTCCTTAACGGAGCTCGTATAATTTTACGTGGTCTTTAGGTTACTCGGTCAACGCGAATAATTCCACACTCGACAAGTTGAGTGGCCGCCTGGAAGTCACAGAGGTGTTGAGTATTCTTTATTTTAACGGTGAGATTGTTCGTTTGTTCTCGTATTTATCTTTTCACTTAAGTGGTGTGCCGTTGGTTAAAATGCAAAAACTTTTCTAGTAAGCTCGTTACTTCGCACTACGGTCTACGGGCGACCAAAAATCGAGAAGCAACCAAATTTAATTAAAACTTGGGGTTTGGGGAATTTGCGAGGTCGCTGATTTTGAATCTTATGTCAGATTTTTGAATTTCCAAATGGAGTATCCAATGTAGCGTTTTCGGATTCGCAGCTAAATAATTTAAGTTTAAAATAGCAGACTAAATTTTTTGCTATATATTTTCTTCTAATCATAGGTGCTTCAAATAAAAACTTGTTCCTTTGGATATACATAAGTATCACGAGCGTTTGTATTCGTATTTTATTTATATAAATTTGTACTTATTTATATGAAAGTTTGAACAAAAAATGCAAATTGCATTTTTGCTTAATAATAATAATAAATCGGCGCTTACAGATACGATAGTGTTAGGCCGAGCTTCTTCTCCGATTTGTAGTGTGCGCCTTGATGTTGTCACACAAAGGGGAGAGGCCTACAGTTACACGCCGACTCCGAACGGCGATTGTATTTTTATGAGAATCCATTTTTCATGGCAAAAATATACTCGGAGGTTTGCCATTGCCCGCCCAGGGGCGACCGCTGTTAAGAAAAAAACCTTTTTTTCTAAATTTTTTGCGATGTTGCTTTGACCAGGGCTTGAGCCCACTACACCTCAGCGGCCGCCATTTTTAACGTATGCACTTGCATATCATTCTTGCTTTTTCCTTTATGTAGGTGTCATATTGTTCGAGGAGCACCCCTTTTATAAAATTTTGCGGCAAAAAGTTTAAAACAGCGATCTTTTGCATCCCTGTTGACTGCTTCTTTTCAAACATCGAAAAGCACGGCAAAACTCACTTAGAAGTTTTCTAAGAAAAAAGCCCATCATTCTAAAAGTACAAGAAATTGCACTATGCTTATCAGCCCGAAAACTCTAAATAAAACATTTTCCCACAAAGCTCGAAGAAATGAAACCAATTGAGTAGTCCACTTGCAAAGTGCGCTATGTAAAATTTTTTAGATTTTTAGTTTTTGGAGGATTACGTACCAGTATTTATAGTAGTTTCATGTCCACTAACAACACAGTGCAAAATCTTTTTATATTCTGAATTAAATAGCATCAAATGTTAACTCTTCTTCCAAAAGTCGCTATCACACTTATTTATAAACTTTCAAAACTATACATCTTCTGATGAACTTAGAAAACTGCTTTAGGTCGTATAGACTGTTAATGTTATCTTATGTCATGTTATGTTATGTTACAATTTTATAAGGCTCTTATTTATCAAAATTTACAGGTAATAATAAAAAAGATTCAATTTAAATGTTACTTGTTGTCGTAGTAGGTTTTTCAAATTTATGGCTTTCTATTATAAAATCACAAAACGCTGTTCTCAAGTGGATTACTCAATTTTTTGTGGCTCTATTTAGAGTCCATTTTGAAACCTTCTTCTTTTGAAACCTACCTTCGTTATACATTTCCATTCTCTTTTGAGAAGTATCTTTATCACTCGAAGGATTATGCCAGACTTCAAACTACAAGAATACTGTCTAGGAAAAAAAATGTTTTACTTTTTATAGAAATGTTAACTTTAACAGCTTCTATCTCAATGAGATACCGCGGCCGGTGATAAGACGTACGCGCTTCCACTCCGCAGGGCCTGAGTTCAAGCCCTGGTCAAAGCAACATCGCAAAAAAATTTAGAAACAGTTTTTTTCTGAAGAGCGGTCGCCCCTCGGCATGCAATGGCAAACCTCCGAGTGTATCTCTGCCATGAAAAATAGCTTCTCATACAAATACCATCGCCGTTTGGAGTCGGCGTAAAACTGTAGGTCCCTTCCTTTTGTGTAACAACACCAAGGCTCACGCCACCAATCGGAGGAGAAGCTGGCCCAAAAACTAATATATGAGTAAGCGCCAATCTATTATATTATTATATTATTATATCAATGGGAAAACTATAGTTTCATAGCTATTTAAGAAAATAATGGGTATGCTCTTTTTTACTCTGGAGAATTGATTAGTGAAGGGACAAAAATAAGCCGATCTATTGATAATTTAAAAAATGACTGCCAGACCATAGTGATTCGGTGAGAATTGGTGAAATCCCCTAATAATGCATGAGACAAAATTGATATGCACCTATACCCGCATACATATGTATGTATGTAGATATACACGATTATTTTTCCATTGTCATATGCAATTTCCAATTATATTTGATATGCACTAAATGCACAAGCAGCTCTTAAATAAACTTTCTGACTAACTCACTGACTCTGCTAAAGCCCTTTGAAAAATTGTTTGCTTTATTTATTTTAAGAAAAGCGGCTAGACCTGACAATGACATGAGAGTAATAAACACTAAAGAATTGTTTACATCGATATAATTACACACTCTACCATATGCAGAATATGCTCCGAATAATTGCTGGCGAATAAATTGCAGAATTCTGAAATGAAATTTCCCCAAATAGTCTTTTATTTGTTTTGATGCCAGCTGCAACAAAAATAAATTTTAAAATAGTTGCCCAATATGAATACGCATTGGTTTACACAGAGGTAAATAAAATAATAATTGTATGTATGTGTAGATACACATATATTTATACACAAATATATATTTGAACAACACGAGTATAGATCTGCAAATTCCAGAAGTTCTTTTCCACTTGTATTTTATTTTTTTCACCAGAGGCACATTAATTTCCAGCCAAAGTGAGAATGAAAAGCAAATGAAGTTCGTTTATAAATACATATAGTAAGCCCATCTGCTTCGCCAGCTTTTCCAGTTGCTCTGTTATCGTTGCAGTTTTTATTGCGCCTGGATAATTTATTTATAAGAGAGTGTATAAATCTTTATACTACAGTTATCATTCTACAAGTGTATATCAATAGCAACAACAACAACGCTTGTAAGCGTCGGACTACGCAGTTGTCACCAGAGTTATTTACAACGACTGGTGAAATCTAATTGCCGATGTGGAACAACAATGGGCAAGTCAGCAGGGCGTATACGCAACCATAAACTTCTTGAATGAATGTATGTATGTACATGCCTTCTTAGTATATATGTATGTACAAGTACATTCACTTGTGCTTGGAAAATCTCCCAAGTGGACTAGTTGTGACTGCATTGGAAGTGGTGTCGTCAAAAAAAATGTTGGTCCATATTCGTTAAGCAGGAAGATAAAAGAATCGCAAACTGTTCATTCAAAGTCATTTGTTGTAAAACGAGCGCAAAGTACCAGCTTACAAGCGGACTACTATTGCTCCTATCTTGGGATACTGGCATTTACTGCCGGGCGCCTCTGCTCATTGCTCAATGTGTAGATTTGCTTAAGCTGGGCGCCTTATCCTTAAGTATGCGTGCGTGTATTTAATGAAAGCAAAATATGTAATAAAGAACCTATCCGAAGTAGAAGTACTGGCGGGTTGCAGAAGAGCTTTGCGAGTACAGATGAATTTGCGTTGTACATACACATGTACAACATCTCCGATCGGATACGATGCTGTGTTGTGGATGATTTTCAGGTCTTACTGAAAAATAATGTTTACAAGTTGTTAGCATTTTGTTGCTGCCATTAAGTTGTCTGTAGCTACGGCATTTGCTGGTGCTGCTGTCTTATCGCATTTCTGAACACTTTGAGCGTAGAATATTATGAACGGATTTGTGAATGACTGAGATAAATGAGTTTATCGATTACGTTTGAATTAAAAGCACAAAAAGTACAACACAATTTGTTATTCACTTATGTAGGTTTAACACTCTACAAGCCATTGCATGTCGCAATTTTTACATTCGAGTGTGTATGGTACTCTTACGATGAGGCACTCCGAAAATAAGCAAGGATTAGCGGAAAAATATAGAAAATAAAAACTGTCGTATCTTTATGCGAGTATTACCCATCTGGAAATCACTCAATCATGGCACACATTATAAATAGTTTGTGTAATATTTCTAAGAGATCGGAATGGGATGAGAAACACAACCTAAAGTATTCTTACAGAATTTAAACAATCCATTTTTCGTAGGTTGCACGGTTTCCTGGGTATGGATGAAAACAGGTTCACTAAGAACCAACATAATTTAACTTTTCTATTTCCACCGTAGTCTAGTTCGTTAAATAATTTTGACTTTTGCGGAGGGATATGAATAGCTTTGTTTCAAGATTGGTTTGGGCATCAGAGAAGAAATGAAGAAAAGGCTTTAGCTAGTTTGGCTTTTATACCGATTTGTAGCGAATTACTTATTTTATCCATTTTAATTTCACTATTTAACGGCATGCACAGGTCTGGAGTCTACGTAACTTGAGACTGTTCGTAAGTGCGCCTGTTTACAATTTTGTTTATACAAAGGTTGCTGCTTTTAAATTTTCAGTGGGCAAATTGAGAAATTTATACTTTTCAGGTTTTTAATTCAAATTAGTCTAATTCGGTTACAATTTTCAAAAATTGCCGCTATACAAATGGGTTTATAAATAAGTGTTATTTTTTTTTTGTTTCTTAAGACTCTTAAAAAAGCTGTAATCAAACTTTTTTAAAAAAGTAAAAATTAAAAAGTGACACCTTCAGACCCCTCGGTCGTCGAGGGTTAAATTTTCTTAGAAAAACGCGGAAAATCAGTCGATCAAGCAGTAATTAGTTTTGGTCGGAAAAACAGGCACTTAGGCCATAGGGTATTGATTGGATTTTTGAACCTGTGAAATGCCGTTTAACAATAGAAATACTCATATACTGTTACTCGGTATTTCTTTTATAAACCTCAGATTTTAAAGACTCGCAATCGATATGATAATAAGCACATGCGCCCAAAGTTTTTCTAGCAAGTTTGCCATGGATTGGAAAGTACGATAAACAGCTTTCTGAAAATTCAGCAAGGATGACGAATGGTAATGCAGATTATCATAGAAGCTCTTACTTCAAGTCATGCTTTATCATCCAGGAACAATCTGAAAATTGGTTAGACTCAAAATGTCATCTATTTGACTTAACCGGGCAACACTGATTTTGATGCGCCAAATTTTAAAGCTATTTTTGAAAGGCTTTTTTGTGCTGATTATGAATTCGTAAGTACACAGTTCCTATCCGCTCCATATTTTGAGAAAAACGAGGTCAAATGGTCACAAAATCGCATTTTTTTGCAATATTTAGAAGCTCTCGCAAAAAAACAAAAGGTGATAGATCCTTCCACTTATGCTTAAATTAAAGCTAGATCGCTCGATTACTACCTCTGAAAGTACCATCCCTACACCTTGACCTTATGGTCACTTATAGTCAATTATTGAATAATAAAAAACTACTGGATATTTGTGCTGTTGAAAAAAATTGTGCCAAAATCAGTTTTTGCTGTTCAATAAACGGCTATAAATGACCTTAGAGTCAAGGTGGACGGATAGTATTTCCTGGGTTTGTAGCCGATCAAACATTCAAGCCTTATCAGCTTTTCAACAGGGGAAACAATATTTAAATCAATCACAAACGTTGTTGATCGTGAACAAAAGTCCTGTATGGTGGTAAATATTCAATGGAACTACCCGCATAATAAAATGAAGCGTCCGTTCGCGAATATTTAAGTATCTGTGAAGTGAATAATCAAGTAAAAAAAATGTATTTATATATATACATATATATTTTGTTTGCATGTTGCCTGCAATGGAAATTCGAACCCTGACTCTCTGGAAGTTAACAAACTGTGGGACGTTGCTAATTTTCAATAATATTTCTAATTTTCAGGAATATATTTCTCACCACTTGAGCTCAGACTTTGAAGCCTTATTAGCTCATTCGTGTATTAGGTTTAGAGAACCAAGACTATGGAAAAAGAATGCCGTCGGGCATGTTTGTAGCTTAACATTTTCATGTCCTCATGCACCAAGTTTCAGCGAACCTTCTTTTAATCCTCCCTCGGAATCTGGGTCAAAGGGCTCCAATTCATATTCATTAATTTTGAAGTTATAGCAAAAGATTAATTGGATTTTTGATATAACAAAGGCCAACAAAAATGGAAAAAAATTTATGCGACAAATATTAAAACTATTTTGACGTAGAATACGTCTTACCTTAAGGTATGGGGGCTATGTTCAAATGTTGTAGTTGTAATTTTTAGAGCTTCACAAAAACGCTTATTGCACGAGAACTAATAAAGCGATTTCAAAGAAAAGTGTGGCGTTTCAAAGA